>NW_007260317.1:680552-684645 GCF_000164805.1 Carlito syrichta
CAGCGGGTCGAGGCTGTGGTGGCCGGGAGCGGCCACTGCACTCCAGTCTGGGCGACAGAGTGAGACTCCGGCTCAAAACAAAACAAAACAAAAAAAACCATGTCATCTGCCAACAGAGACAATTTCACTTCTTCCTTTCTAATTTGGATGACTTTTATTTCGTTCTCTTGCCTGCTTGCTCTGGCTAGAACTTTCAGTACTATGCTATAGAAGTGGCATCCTTGTCTTCTTCCTTATCTTGGAGGATAAGCTTTCAGCTTTTCACCATTGAGTATGATGTTAGCTGTGGGTTTGTTATATATAGACTTTGTATTTGTTGAGTACATTCTATCTACATCTAATTTGTTGAGAGTTTTTTTTTCTTTTATCACGAAACAATGTTGAATTCTGTCAAATGTTCCTTCTGTGCCTATTGAGATAATTAGAGGTTTTTGTCCCTCATCTGATTAATGTGGTGTATCACATCTGTAGGTTTGTATATGTTTAACTATCCTTGTGTCCCTGGGATCAAGCCCACTTGATCATGGTGAATAATCCTTTCAACATACTGTTGAATTCAGTTTGTTATCATTTTGTTAAATATGTTTCCATCTATGGAAATCAAGCCATTGGCCGGTGATTTTCTTTTCTTGTGATGTCCATATACGACTTTGGTATCAGGGTACTGCTGGCCTTATATAGTGAATTTATATGTAGTCCCTCTTCTTCAATTTCTTGAAAAAGTTTAAGAATAATTGGTATTTTCCTTCCTCCTCCTCCTCCTCCTTCTCCTTCTTCTTAGCTGGATTTATTGAGAGGATAGAAAAGCTCCCACAGTGGGAGGGGACACAAGTTTTCCTTTAAATATTTGACAGAATTCAGCAGTGAAGGTGTCAGGTCCTGGACTTTTCTTTGATGGGAGCCTTTTTGTTATGGATTTAATCTCCTTACTCATTATTGGTCTGTTCAGATTTTCTACTTCTTCATAATTTAGTCTTGGTAGGCTATATATGCTTAGCAATTTAGCCATTTCTTCTAGGGTTTTCAATTTATTAGGTGTAGTTGTTCACAGTAGTCTCTTATGATCCTTTATAGTTCCATGGCCTCAGCTGTAATGTCTCCTCTTTTTTTCTGATTTTATTTATTTTATTCACTTTTTTCATAGTCTGGCTATAGGTCTTTTAAATTTGTTTAGCTTTTAAAAAAACCAACGTGTAGTTCTTTTTCTATATTTTCTAACCTCTATTTCATTTATTTCTGCTCTAGTCTCTATTATTTCCTTCCTTCTACTGGCTTTGAGCTTTTGTTCTTTTTCTAGATGTTTGAGGTATATATTAGGTTGTTTATTTGAGATATTCTTTCTTTTTTTAAACATAGACACTTTTTGCTATAAACCTTCTTAGAACTGATTTTGTTACGTCCCGTATGTTATGGTATGTTGTGGGTTCATTCTCGTTAGAATCAGGATATCCTGGAGAATGTTCCATGTGTGCTTGAGAACAATTTGTTCTGTTCTGCTGCTGATGAATGAAATGTTTTTATATGTCTGTTAAGGTCTATTTGGTCTATAATAGTGTTCATGTTCAATGTCTCCTAATTGATTTTTCTGTCTAGATCATCTGTTCATTGCTGCAAGTGGGGGTTGAAGTTCATACTTACTGTAGTGCTGCCTATCTCTCCCTTCAGATATTTTAGTATTTCCTTTGTATATTTAGATGTTTCAATGTTGGGTGCATATATATTTACAATTGTTATATTCTGTTGATTAATTAATCCCTTTAACATATAATGTCTTTTGTCTCATTTTACAATTTTTGATTTAAAGTCTATTTTTTCTGATATAAGTATAGTCACCTCTGTTCTTTGTTTCACTGCATAAAATATCTTTTTCCATCCCTTCACTTTCAGGTTAAATGATTCCTTACAGGTTAAATGATTCTCCCATAGACAGCAAATGCTTGAAACTTGTTTTGCTTTTTTTAATCCATTCAGCTATTCCATGTCTTTTGGTTGGAGAATTTAATCTATTTATATTCAATGTAATTATTAATTGAAAAAACTTGCTACTGCCATTTTATTCATTGTTTTCTGGCTATTTTGTAGACTATTTGTTTCTTTCTCTATTGCTATCTTCCTTTGTGATTAAGTGATTTTTCTCTAGTATTATGTTTTAATTTCTTACTTTGTATCTTTGGTGTATCTACTATAGGTTTTTGCTTTGTAATTACCATGAGGATTACATAAAATCTCTTACAGTTATAACAGGATATGTTAATCTAATAACTTTTATTGCATAAACATTTTACAACACTTTCACTCTTCCCCCCACATTTTATGCTTTTGGTGTCCTATTTACATCTATATATTGTGTATCCCATAAAAAAACATTGTTGCTATTATTCTTTTTCATAGCTTTTTAATTTTAATCTTCATACCAAAAATATGAGTGATGTGTACACTGCCTTTATAACATTAGAATATCATGAATTTGACTCTGTGTTTACTTTTACCCGTTTTATACTTTCTTAAGTTTTTGTATCACTAATTAGTGTCCTTTTCTTTCTTGAAGAACTACCTTTAGCATTTCTTATAACATAGGTCTTGATGTGAGGAGCTCCTTCAGCTTTTGTTTGTGTAAAAATTCTTTATCTCATTTCTCAAGGACAGCTTTACTGTATAAGATTTTCTTGGTTGACCTTTTTTTTTCTGTTTTTTCTCCTAGTAATTTGAATATATCATCCCATGTGCTTCTGGCCTGTAAGGTTTTGAGATATCCATTGCTAGCCTTATTGGAACCCCCTTATATGTGATATGCTTCTTTTTTCTTGTTGTTTTCAGAATCCTTTCTTTGTCTTTGATTTTTAACACTTTTATTGTAATATGTCTTTGTTTGATCTTGTACAGATTGACTCTTTTTGATCTTCTTGTACCTGGATAAGTATACTTTTTCCAGATTTGAATTTTTTTCTGCTACTGTTTCCTTAAATAAGCTCTTTAGCCCTTTGTCTATCTTCTGCTTGAATGCCTGTAACTGAAAAATTTGTTCTTTTGGAGCTCTCTTACACATTCTGCAAGTTTTCTTTATTTTCATTTTTTTCTTTTTCTTCTCTGACTACATATTTTCAAATAATCTGTCTTCAAGTTCACAGATTCTTTCTTCTGCTCGATTAATTCTACTGTTGATGCTTCCTATTGCACTTTTCATTTCATTCACTGTATTTTTTTAGCTCCAGAATTTGTTTGGACTTTTTTTTTTTTTTTTTTTTTTGAGTTGGAGTCTCACTCTGTCACCCAGACTGGAGTGCAGTGGCCGTTCCCAGCCACCGCAGCCTCAACCTGCTGGGCTCCGGTGATCCTTACGCCTCAGCCTTCCAAGTAGCTGGAATTACAGGCATGCGCTACCATGCCCGGCTGATTTTTTGATTTATTGTATAGATGAGGTCTCACGGCCCAGGCGGGTCTCGAACCCATGGACTCAGGCAATCCACTCACCTCAGCCTCCCAAAGGCACAGGATTATAGGCTGAGCCACCAAGCCCAGCTTAGATTTTTTATCATTTAAATCTTTCTATTAAATATCTCATTTTGGTAGTTTATCATTTTCCTGATTTCAATGAATTTTCTGTATTTTCTTGAAGTTTGCTGAGCTTCTTTAAAATAATCACCATCTTGAATCCTTTTCAGGAAATCATGGTGTCTATTTATTTTGGGTCAGATACTGGGAAATTAATGTATTCTTTTGGTGGTGTTATATCTCCTTGGTTTTTCTATTTCTTGTTACTTTACATTGATGTCTGTGCATTTGAAGAAGTAGGAGTTTATTACAATTTTTGCAAAGTGACTTGGTATAGGAAAGCCCTTTCCTGTCATTTCAGAGATCCTGAGTAGGCTGTCTGGCATGATCTATAGGTGGGTTTACCACTGGAGCCTTTGAACAGGCTGTCTTGGTGTCTGTATCAGCAGGTGAGTGTGCCTGGCACCTAGTGCCATGGGGTTAGGCCTAGATCCTGGACCCACTGTGTGAACCTGTCGACTGGGTCCTCAAGAGTAGACCTGGAGTCTGGGTCCTTAAGGGTGGACCTGGAAGCTTGTATTTTTTTTTTTTTTTTTTTTTG
>NW_007260317.1:684665-843823 GCF_000164805.1 Carlito syrichta
CCGGCCACCGCAGCCTCGACCTGCTGGGCTCCAGCGATCCTTCCACCTCAGCCTTCCGAGTAGCCGGGAATTACAGGCATGCGCTATCACGCCTGGCTGATTTTTTGATTTATTGTAGAGATGAGGTCTCGCCAAGTTTCCCAGGTGGGTCTCGAACCCGTGGGCTCAGGCAATCCACTCACCTCAGCCTCCCAAAGGCGCAGGATTACAGGCTGAGCCACCGAGCCCGGCTGGAAGCTTGTATTTTAATGGGGACTTCCCTGAAGCACAGAAGCTGATCTGGCACTGGGGTGAGCCTTGAGCCTGAGTCTTTAAGGCACAGCCAGGTATTGGGATGATCCTGGCACCTGGGCACACAGGGACAAGGAGCCTGTCCCTGGTTTAGCACTGGGGTGAGGTTTTGTTCTGTGTCCACAAGAAAGAACCTGGGTTCTCAGTCTGCACAGGTGGTCCTAGAGCCTTGGTCTGTGGGGACCAGGCTGGCAACACAGTCTGTTTGAGAAGGCTTGGACCCTGTGTCTGCTGGAGCTTAGGGCCACAAGGACTGGCCTGACACAGTGGAAGCCTAGAGCCTATGTCTGAAAGGAGCTGGTCTAGTACCTGAGGCCAAGGGCTCTGACCTAGTGCTAGAGTGAGACTCAAGGTTGGAGAGGGCCTGGAGTCAACCTGGCTCTGACATGTGTGTGCTATCCTGCCTCTGGTCTCTGAAATCTAGGGTAAGACCTGGAGTCTGGGATCTCAAAAGCTGACCTGGCTCTGGGTGGACCTGGAGTCTTTGTCTGTGAGGACCTGCTTGGAAGCTTGGTCCCCAAATGACAGCTTGATGGCTAGGGCTTTGAGAGGTGGGCTCATGCTGGGACAGGCCTAGAACCTCAGTGTGTGGGGGCTGGCCAGATGCTGGGTCATGCCTAGAACACAGGGCCACTGACACCAACCAGGTGTTGGTGCCAATCTGAACCCTGGGGTTTCTGGGACCAGTCTGGAATTGGGGCTGCCCAGAGTCCTAGTCTGCTAGGAGCCTAGAGCTATGTGATCCAGTCTGGTGTCAGAGTGGGAATGGAGGCTTAATCTGCAGGTACTAGCCTTTGGAATCCAGTCTGACACCAAGGTGGGTATGGACACTCAGTCAATGCCTGAAGTCTGTAGCTGTAGAGGCCTGTCTGGCACTTGCTTTAACTAAGGTATGGCTGATGTTAGGGTCTAAGGTCTCATATGATGCCTACTTGCCCCATCTTCCCCAAAGGAGAGAGTATCTCTCTCCGCATTGTACTGCCTGGAGTTGGGGAAGGGATGATGCAGATAGTGCAAAACTCTCTTTCCTTGTCCTTTCAATGGGTCTTTTCTTATTTCTGTGCACAACTAGGAGTTGCAATCTCTCAGTTTTCTTAGCTTTTGTAAAGGAATCTTCATGCATGGATGGTTGTTCAAATTGATGTTTCCTCAGGAGAGGAGTGCTGGAAAGTCCTGTTCTGCCATCTTGCTGACATCAGTGTGGACTTTAATTAGAGAGAGAGAGAGAGAGACAGAGACAGAGAGAGAGAGAGACAGCAAGCCATTTTGCCTGGGGACCATAGTTTCTGACTCCAGGCTGGGTTAACTGCCATATTTACAGTTATGATATAAATACTGGTGATATGTATTACTATATATATTATATTATAACATTATATGTTATGTAATAATAATACATATTATTAAATACATGTAATACTGGTCATGATAGTCTCCCACAGGCACAAAATAAAACATAGAAATAGATGACAAAATGAGAACAGGGTCTTTAGAGACCATCAAGTCTAGTCCCTTATTTTACAGCTGAGAAAGCAGGAGCAGTGAGGTTAAGTGTCTTACCAAGTCCAACCAGCCCCTACGTGGTGGACCAAAAGCTGAGATTCAGGGTCCAACTTCCCGGCTAACGCTCTTTATGCTACACTATACTGCTGTCCTCTCCCCCTGCCCTATACACATAATTCCAAGTCACTCTAGAAATAAAGAAGTACTTTGGCCACTCAACTAAGTTATGTCTCCTAAAAAAGAAAATCCTGCCTAGTATGCCTGTTTTCCTTTCCGATAATACTTTTTTCCCTGAGTTCCTGCACAAAGCACTAGTGCCCAGAGGATCAACTCCTCACTGCTTTCCATCTCCTGATCTTGTTTACATGTGTTTATCCGCAAAAGTTTTAATGGAATAAGAGAAAACGAGTGCTTTAACGTCCCAATAAAATCTGTGCCCCAGTATGAGTCATTGTTTTCTTTTTTTGCACTAGCAAGGGTAAAGCCTTCTGGTTTTAATAACTAATACTGCTGAGTTCAATAAAAAGCACTTAATTTAATTTAATCCAAACCTTGATCAATGCCAGCTTCCTCTGGAATTTTATCTTTGTTTTAATTTGAGTCTCAATGTTCAGAAAAATGAGAGGCCAAGAGGAAAGGAACAGAAGTCAATTAGCTTGTAGGCTTGTTTCTAGACAAAGGGCAGGAAAATACAAGATTGACAGGTAAACTCCAAGGCTCTAGTGTTTCTGCCCCTCTGGACAATCTTTTCTTGGCAGAATTAACGTTTTCTTTAGTCCCGAATAAAGAAACTGAACAATTCACAGCCCCATTTGGAAAATGTTTCTTAAATAAAATATTCCAAAGCCAATTAGCATCAGATTTCTAAGCTAGAAGAATATTGCCTTTAATGTGTTAATAATTGAGAGATATGCTACTGTAAAATTAGTTACAGAAAGCCGCTTGAGTCCGTCTGTTTGAGTACCAAAACAGCAAGACTCAGTGCTCAGAGGACTGAAATGGATACAGGGACTGACATAGAAATAGAACAAAGCACTCCTGAAGACAGTTTTGATAGGCTTTTCTTAAATGATCCCCTAATGTTGCAAAAGAGTTCAGTCCTCCATCTGAAAACAGGCATCATTGAAGAAAAGATGTCATTTACTATGAATGGATGCCACTTTCTTAACTTATACCTGCAAGTTCCTGCTGCTCTGTCAAGTGTGAACCACAATCTTTGCAAGGGTGAAGGGGAATTACGAAAAGCTCCATTTTGGTTCAGCAATGTAGTTTTTAGTGCAAAATCTTTTAGATGTGTTCTGAAGGTGCTTAAAAGAAAACTTATACCAGGCCCAGTTTTTGGTCTCCCGCCAGAGCAGGGTTACTACTGGAAGCTACATGTCCTTGCCATCACCCAGAAGGGCTGATTCAACAGTGGACCAGAGGGACAAGGGGTCAGTCTATCATAGAATTCCAAACATCAGTTATTGTAACACCTGATTTTCCACAGAGGCTTCATGTCCAAGTTTGATTAAACTATAATTCATAGATGGTAGATTGTTCTCCTTGGGAGGAGATATGAAGAGTACCTAAGCCAGTGATTCACACGCTTATGGATTTAATGGGATAGTAATATTTAAAAAAGAAAAAATTAGCCGGGCTTGGTGGTTCAGCCTATAATTCCGCACCTTTGGGAGGCTGAGGTGAGTGGATTGACTGAGCTAGCGGGTTCGAGACCCACCTGGGCAGCGAGACCTCATCTCTACAATAAATCAAAAAATCAGTCGGGCGTGGTAGCGCATGCCTGTAATTCCGGCTACTCAGAAGGCTGAGGCAGAAGGATCGCCGGAGCCCAGCAGGTTGAGGCTGCAGTGGCCGGAAGCAGCCACTGCACTCCAGTCTGGGCGACAGAGTGAGACTCCAACTCAAAAAAAAAAAAAAATTGGGGGCCCTACAGGATTACTCATTTTTCAGAGTCATTTGCTTTCATGAAACAAAGACATTTAAATTGGCAACTACCATCAATTATCAACATCATTGCATAATGATAAAGACATTTTAATAACAAAAGTATAGGCGGAACATAAACTTGGAACTTAAAAATTAAATAAGGTTAGCTTTGTAGACACTCATCACTTTGTTCTTATTTTCTCATTTCATCCTGAATTGCTGAAAACTTCATCATCAACTGGCATTCATGTATATACCATTGTTTGGGAACAATTAGCTAGTTTAACTCTTTTACTTTATTGATGAAAACACTAGCTTCCTGAATGATGAAGAGAGTTGCTCAAAGAAATCAAACCGAGAGCTGAGGTTAGAACAGGGCCCAGGACTCTAAATTCTGGGTATGTTGCTTTTCCATCACTAGCATATTATTTCATTTTCTCAAGAAACGTTTCTTGATACTTGTATAAAGGTTAAGAAAAAGACCTCTCCTAAGAATTATACAGTTAGTGTGGAGTAGGGAGGCGGGCAGAGGTTTAGAGAAAAGATAAGTAAAAACTTTAATTTGGAGATGCATGTAATGTGCAGGGAGATGCAAATTGCCATGACAATTTTAGAAAATGGAGGAACCACTTATAGCAGGGGACTTTATGATGTCTTTATAGTAGAGGCTACATTTGAACTGTGTCTTACAGAAAAACAGCAGTAAGGGCATTCATACTTAAGTGAATAGTGTGAGCAAAAATTAGTGGAAAAGTAAGTTAAGAGTCTCTGATGGAATATCAAGTATTTGAATTTGGACAACGCTTAAGAGTAAATAATAAGGAAAGACTAAAAAAGCTGTTTGGGTATCTCAGTGAATGTTTAAAGTTTATACCAGTTTTAAAAGTTTATACCAGTGCATCTCACACTTTAGTGTGAATCCCCTGAAAAGTTATTAGGGCACAGATTCTTGGGGCCATCACCAAAGATTCTGGTTCAACAGTTCTGCAGCAGTGGGGCTTGGGAATTCACTTCTAATAAGCTCCTAGGTGACCATGACTACACTTTGGGTAGCATTGTGACATTTAGTAACATTTAAACATGCAGAGGCATGGCCATTGAAACCCTCTGAGCAGGGAAGTGGTGCACCACGTGACTGTCTATTTATTCACTTATTTTAGATTTAAAACTGCACTTACCCACAGAAAAATTATTAATAGCAGACCCTTACCACCCTCTCTGCTGTGACCACAACTGTTCTCCAACAAATAAACAATGCAAAATTCAGTAAATTATTTGGAGAATGAGAACTTTTCTGCCTAAAGAGGGCATCAAATGAATCTTGTGGCAACCCCTATTTTGGAAAGCCAAAATACCAGAAAGAAAACTAAATATGCTAACTGGCTACCTTTCTGAAAATCTTTCTCATGGATAGGAAGAATGCTAAGATGTCCATCCTACCAAAGGCAATCTACAGATTCAACACAATACCCATTAAATTACCGACATCATTCTTCTCAGACCTGGAAATGACAATACCGAAATTCATATGGAAACATAAATGACCATGATAGCCAAAACAATCCTTAGCAAAAGAAACAAAGCAGGAGATGTCACACTTCCAGACTTCAAACTTTACTATAAGACTATAGTAATCAAAACAGCCTGGTATTGGTACAACAACAGGCATATAGACCAATGGAACAGGATAGAGATTCCGGAAACAAAGTCTCAATTTATCAACCAACTCATCTTTGACAAAGCCTCCAACAACAACCACTAGGGAGAGGAGAACCTATTCAGTAAATGGTGCTGGGAAAACTGGCTGATCACATGCAGAAGATTGAAACAGGACCCCTACCTATCACCATACACAAAAATTAACTCTAAATGGATCAAAGACCTAAATGTAAAACCTAAAACTATCGAATCTTAGAAAACGCAGGAAACACCCTTATGGAAATTGGAACTGGCAACCAAATCATGATCAGAACCCTAAGTGTCCATACCATAAGGAATAAGATAGACAAGTAGGACCTCATCAAACTGATGAGCTTCTGCAAAGCAAAAGAAACCATCAAGAGAGCAGAGAGACAGCCCACAGAATGGAAAAAATATTTTCCAACTATATATCTGACAAAGGATCTAGGATCTACAAGGAACTCAAGCACACCTAAAGGAAAAAAACAAACAGCCCCTTTAAAAAGTGGGTAAAAGACATGAATAGACACTTCTTAAAAGAAGATATACAGGCAGCCAACAGACACATGAAAAAGTGCTCAGCCTCACTCATCATCAGAGAAATGCAAATCAAAACCACATTGAGATACCACCTAACCCCAGTAAGAATAGTCATCATTGATAAAACAAACAACAACAGATGCTGGTGAGGATGTGGAGAAAAAGGAACTCCTCTACACTGCTGGTGGGAACGCAAACTAGTGCAACCTCTTTGGAAGACAGTGTGGCGATTTCTGAAAGAACTAGAAATTGACATTCCATATGACTCAGCAATCCCCCTATTGAGAATATACCCAGAGGAACTCAAATCATTCTACCAAAAGATACCTGCACACGCATGTTTGTTGCAGCTCTATTCAAAATAGCAAAAACATGGAACCAATCATGTTGCCCATTGAAGCTGGACTAGTACACATACAGAATGGAAAATTATGCAGCCACAAAGAAGGACAAACATATGGAATTTGCAGCAACTTGGATGAATTTAGAGACTATCATACTCAGTGATCTATCACAGAAACAAAGAACAGAGTACCATATGTTCTCACTCATAAGTGGATTTGAACAATTATCATAATACTATAAGAAAGGGATTGGCAGTAGTGGGAAACTGCCAGGGGAGGGAGGGGCACACCTCATCAACAAGGGTACCTGTATAATCATCGTTTGTAAACCTAACCTTGAATTGTACCCCATATCTTTAAAATAAAATTTAAAAAAGAAAATCTTTTGGCACAAAACATCATAAAAGGTAAATGAAACATATTCTGGAAGAAAAATGACCATGGAATTAGCCTGTTTAGGATTCTTCATCTTTCCTTAGAAGTATGTATACACAATGGAATATTACGCAGCCATTAAGAAGAACAAAATCATAAATTTCGCAGCAACCTGGATGGAATTAGAGTTTATAATACTGAGTGATCTTTCACAGAAAAAAGATCTGTGTACCACATGTTCTCACTCATAAGTGGACCTTAAACAACTACCATAATACTATAAGAAAAGGATTGACAGTAGCGGGAAATTATGGGGGGGCAGGGAGGTGGGATTAATGGTAATTGATATCTGTCTGGGGAAGGGGGGGCACACCTCATCAACAAGGGTACCTGCACAATGAATATTTGTATACCTAACCCTTAATTGTACCCCACGATCTTAAAATAAAATTTTTAAAAAAGAAGTAGGAATAATATTAACAATATTAACAACTCTTCCAAGCTTGGAAAAAAACAGGCTCATGAACTGTAGTCTTGTAGAAGGGGATGTACTTGACTCCTATGATTCCAGAAATCACCACTACCATAAATGGGTAGAAGGAAGGCAGTATATGGCTAAAGATAAGAACTTGTCTTAAAGGCACACCTTTTCAAGTCTGTTCAAAGATGACTGGGCAACTTCATGATATTGGAGGCCACTCTATCCTAAGAGTGTTTAAGCAAAACCTGGTTAACAGTTTGGCAGGTTTACTGTAAAAGGAAATCAAGACGGTAGACTGGCCAGGATGACTTCTAAGAAGTATTGTACCTCTAAGAATCTAGGATTCCCTTCCCATCCCAGCCCCTACCAGCCACGAGTCTGTGAAAGATGAGACACATACTTAAGGGTAGAGAAAAGACTCTCATGAGGATAAATATTAGTTGCACAATTTCAGAATGTTGACAATTCAGCAATCATCCGTCTTGTTTGACTGAGCTTCCATTAGGAGTTGGGATTCTGGACTCAACAGTATAACGCTCTTCCATCAATATAATGTTGCTTTTCATTAGACAGATATCTTCAAAGCCACTTTGGTGTATGCATTCATACCCCTTTTTTGAATGCTTACACACTCAAAAATGTCAGGCACTGTGCTTCAGTGTAGTCCTGAAATAAGTACATCCTGACACAATGTAGAATGAAGCCTCTTTAACTTCTAAGACTTACTGCAGAGGAGTACTTAGTACTAATAAGGAGGAAAAGCAGAAGGAAGAAGCTTTCCTTCTGCTTCAGTGCTTCCCTATCTAGGAACAGTTCCCCATCATCTACAGTGCATGAAACTCACCAATAGCAATCCTTTCCCTCGGTTCTTAAAGGTTATGTGTTAGAAGACTTCTATTCAGAAGAAAATACCCCCATGGGAAGAGAAATAACTTAAAACTCTAGCAGCTTAATCACTTCCCCTCTTTGGACTTCAGCTTCCCCACCTGTAAAATAAGTGGTTTTGACCAGATGATCTCTGTGGTCCCCTCCAGCTACAAAAACCTGGGACTATTAGGCCTAGAGGCCAGGTAACAGAAACAGCTGATGGCTGGGTTTTCAAGACTGCCTAGAAACAGAGTATGGAGTTGTGAGCAGCCTCAAGTATTTACAGTGACCAACTCTCTCCTAACCCTGAAGTTATAAGGAAAGATTTAAACATGCCTCCTAGCCTCATGGGCAAATCACTCCCTTAGAGCTGTTAGACAACCTTTGGCTAATAAAGATTAAACAAATAAATATGAAAAATAGTTCTATCCAGCATCCTGAGAGGCCAATTTACTGTTAATGGTGCTGTTTAGGCCCTAAAAGGGTATTAACTTACAGAGCAGTAAACTCTCTAAACACAGCCCAGAGCTTTAAAAGACGTACAGGTGCCAAAATTAAGGGCCAAATTACCAATCTGTTTGAAATGATGGTCTGGGAATGCTCAATATGACAAGGAAAATGTATGACAAATAATATCTTCAATACAAAGAAAAAGTTGCTTGAATTTATTAGAGGAAATGGGCTTCCTCTTGGGACTTCTTTTTTGCCCACTCCCAAAAGAGGTGATTTTTCAAAATCGACTTGAAGACACAGCTAATGCAAAATGACCCTTTAAGCATAAAATAAGCTCATTTTTAACTACAACAGTTTCCATGTCAGCATTTGCCAAAACCTTTGGAAACCTAGAAATCTGAAGGAAATGCACATTCCATTAGTATCAAAACTAGGAGCTTCCATGATCTGCTAAATGCTGCATTACTCAACATGTGCAAAAGTTTTAGACCAGAGTAAAGCCGGCTGCCTCTCTACTCACCGACAAGTTTAAAGAATTGCCATTGGCAGCCCTGCTGGATGACAGCAGAATGACTTCCTGTCAAGTAACCTCCATCCTCCAAGGTGACAGGAAATGGATTTAAACACTGGTAATATCACTAATCAATTTGAGGGAGCACATGTTCCCAGCCTGCAATTGTGAAGTTTGGTTGCAATGTGTTAGCTGCTTGCTGGGCCATGTGATTCAGCATAATGACAGATGAAAGGAAAGGTCAGATTTACTAAGTGTTGAAGAGGTGTCATCAAGAGCTGCATATTACTTCAAGATGTCCCTGCATCAGAGGCATCTCACATATAGGAGTCAACTTCTCCTGCAGAATTCTTCAGTTTCCCTACAGCCCTTTATGAAAGCCCCCAAATTCATTTCAACACATGAAGAACTGGACTTTCTCTTATTTCTGATTGAGACCAAATAGTTCAAGGTAATAGTCTTACTTTTACATGATCCTACCTTGGTCTTTGAGATAAGTGCACACATGCATATACTTCCAACCTTTGCCAAACCCAGTCTTGTCAAGTTAAAATAGCCAGATTTTCCTCAAAAGTTTGTTGAGTGGTTCCAGTATTTTTAGGCAAGCTTCCCCCTCTCAGACACAATGGCATTTATATTCCTTTTCAAAGAAGCACTGTTCAGTTTTACACTAAGGAGGGTGTGAGGAAATGTAACTTTCCCTTTATTTGTAGGATAGATAAGCCCAGGCCCATTCATACAAAAATTAGTTTCTTCAGTCATAAATTTCTTATAATTATCCTTTGAGCACTTGCTCTAAGTCAGGCACTGTACTAGCAGTGACAACATTGGGTAGAACCAGTCATGGTCTCTGAGCTCTTGGAGACATTTAATTCATAATCAAACTTAATGAAACTACTCAAATAAATGCATAATTGATCAATTGAAGGCTCATAATTATTAAAAACTGAGTAACTATCCAATGAATGCAGGGTTGTTAACGGGATGAGTGAATAGACATAGAAAGGTAAAGTGACTTTCTAAGGTCCCACCATAAGTCTGTTACGGCATTCCGATCTCCTGGCTCCCAGCCCAGTTCTCTTTGCTCTGTACCCTGGTGCATTTCCGTGTGATTTCCCCGGACTGAAAGATGATCTAACATTCCATTTCCAGGGCAGTCTCACGGCAGCTTCTCCAGAGCAGGGCTTTCCTCCTATTGCAACTCTAAAATGCTTTGGTCTTTGCTGAGGTGTCCCTGGGGGAAGGGCAGTGTGTGTGTGTGTGTGTGTTTGTGTGTTGGGGGAAGGGTGGCTACCTAGAGGTGAACATCATGATGAGGTCTCCTATGCTTTCGTGAAGAACAGAGACTACACTAGTAAGAGAAGAAAACAGCAGTGTCTGCTTAGCCTTTCACAATTCCTGCCCCCAAAGAAAAGGAAGTGTATCTGGGGACAGCTGAACAGAGGCATTCTAAGTGATTTTCTGAAATCACCACCAGCTTTTGTCTTAAATACTGGCTGAAAGGGGTGAGTCAGCCAGCTTACAGGTCCAGGGAACACAGGATGTGACCTGGCAAACTAGAACAGCCAGCCATGACAGAGAAAGACGCTTCTTGGCTGCAAGGGTAGAGTCAGAGCCCTCAGAAGCACTCTCTCAAAAGTCAAAGTAGCAAGGCCAGAGAGTGCGTTTCTTCCTCTCCAGGTCTTACAGGACACAGAAGTAAAAGAACTCTCAACTAAGAACTCTCAACCATCTGGTCCCTCCATTAAGAGCTTTACAGTTCTATAAACTTTAAACTTTCTCCCTTAAATACAACTTATCTCACAGCTTAGATTCTGTCACCACAGGAAAGAAGCAAGCTGTCCTCAACACTCAACCTATAAAACTATGTGCCTAAATGCATAAATGGTGTGGACTGTGGCATCAATCTGCATTTGTGAACATTAATAATAAGAATTTATTGAGCATTTAGTATATGAGAGATGTTGTGTTAAGGCTATGAATACATTACCATATTTAATTGTAATAACACTATAAGATAGTTAATATTCAAATTCCCATTTTATAGATGACAAAAAAGGAAGCTTAGAGAAGTAAAATAATTTATCCAAGGTTACTCATCTAACAAAAGAGAAGAGCCAGGATCTAAACATGAGTCTGATTCACTTCAAAGTTCTTGCTCCTGATCACCTTGTCTATTGCCTCCCTGAGGGTCTAGACAGGACAAGATGAAGAGTACCTCACTACAGGATCCTACTCTAGATTACTTAGGACATTTTAAGCCTCAAGTAACAAGGAAAAAAAGTAATGTAACAATATATAAAAGTAATATATTACATTAAAAAAAGATTTCAAGTCAGTTGTTTTTAGGGCTGATTAATTCAATGGCTTAGTGATATCTTTAATTATGTAGTCCTTTCCAATTTCTGCTCTGCTGTCCTTAGAATGTGGGCTTTCATCCTCAGGTTTGTCCCTTAATAGTAGCAAAATGGCTACAGCAGCTGCAGGCATCACTTTGTTCACAGTAATGTCTGTAGGCAGAACAGGGCCTGTTTTTCCCAGTGTATTTCTTTTCAAAATGAAGAAGTTCCACAGTAGACATCCTTTTTTAACTTCTTGGGCCATTCCCAAGCCAATCACTGACAAAGAGACTGGAATTACCAAGATTGATTTAGTAATCAAGATCCACCTACCTAAAGTTGGGAAGAAATCAGCCTGCCCTGAAACACAGAGCTGCCTGTTTTGAACAAAACTGGGGCCCTATTAGAGAACAAGAAGGGCAGAAATGGCTGTTGAGTAGGAAACTAATAGTAACCGCCACATACCCAAACCAAATCATAAGTGAAACTAGAAGCTATATCAGCTGAGACATTTTCTAACCATTGCCAAATGCTAGTCGACAAATGCTTTCAAACCTGGTTATGTTCAAAGGCAAAGTAGTAATCAATTCCAATATTCTAGGCTTTGGGAATGAGAGGAAATTGTAGAAGCAACCAAAATAATCAGTTTTCCACTCATGTGATGGCAAAGGAAGAAAACTATGGTTTCCCTCTGAGTCTAGAGTTCAGACTCTAGACAAAGAGAAGGAAACATGTAGAAGCTATTCTCCAACTTCCCTGCCCTTGTCCAGAAGACAAAGAACTGTTTACTGCAACGAGGGCCCAAGATGGCTCTGGAATACATACTTACAGAGCTCAAAGTATAAGCCATTCCTGACTATTCATCCCTAGAGAGTATTGACCTAGGATTACCATTTCATATGTCTGACCTCAAGTCCAGAGAATACTCTACCTCATTACTTTCATGATCATTTAGGAATAGATATATTTTCCCTCTCATTCTTCTAAGACATATCCTTTGGCCAGATCAGGATGCACTTCTGGTGGTCCTAATGTCTGCTCGTGGAAATTTCCCTGGGTGACTCTCTCTTTTCCCCAAGCCCTTTCTGTCTACCTAAAGCTGTTATCTGTTATTTCTTTTCCTCAACTTTCAAGTGTTTTCTAACAGATTTTCTGCTACCAGCAAACATTATAGTGGAGGTGCCCAAAAAACTATACATATTTTAAGAGATGTTATCTATGTATTACCTTTAGTTTGTTGTAATCAGAAGTGCCTGGACACTGATGGTAACCATTTTGAGCACTTCTTGCAATTGTAGAAGTTGAACGTGACTTGTATTCATCTTTTTGTTAATGATATATATTGAGTATTAGAATTTTAATACAGTTTTTCCTTTCTTAAAATGTGTATCCATTTTTCGGCATCGTCTGTCTTTTATTTTATCCACGACCATTTATTAACATTAATAGCCAATATTTCTCAATTGCTTACTCTGCATCAAGTCTGATATTAACTAATTTGAATACATTATCTTTTCTCATCCTCAGAAGAGCCCTTTGAAACACTTTAGTATCTATTTTACAGATGAGAAAACATCAGCATAGAATAGCATATCCAAGGTTTAAATAGTTAGAGAGTGAAGATCACTATCTAGACATTCAGATCAATGAGTCCATGTTTCCTCAGAAGCTCTTCTTTCTAAATCTCTGCACCTGACATAGCATAGCACACTTCATGACAGACACACATGGCTTGTCCATTAACTCTACACATCCTATCCTGAAGGACTCACTCTCTAAACCCCAAGGTATCTGGTTCAGCAAAATTAGTGGTCTTCAAACAAAAATTTCCTTTCCAACTGCTTCTTCATCCCAGAAACATTTGGGGGCCAGGGACAAGTGTTTGCCTTGGACTGGAAAAAACTTTTGGAGACTTGGGAGGGACCCACACCCTTCTAAGAGGAAGGAAGAAAATCCAGGAAGAAAAGGAGCATCTCTCATAAAGATGCTGGCAGTATTACGTAACCTTTAACCTGGCAGAAAATTCAGTATGTTAGCTCTAATGATACTGAAAAATAAGTTATTTTCTCCTTCATGAAATAAGGATAATGCCACTTAGATCACTGAGATGCTATAAGAAGCAATGAGACCATACGTAATAAAATGCTTCTGAAGTGAAGCCTCTTTCCTTTGTAGGACTCTAGAATCCTAGCACTTGCCTGGGCCCTCTGTTTTACTTTACTCCCAAATTTACAACGCCCTAGAGGCAGCAGTTTCTTATGAAGCCCTTCTACAGTGATTTAATGAACATGAATATGAGCATACATGTCATCAAACCTAACAAACCACAGATCACATCACAGAGATAGCACAACACACATTCAGACTATAAGCATACAATTTAGGAGCACAGTATGAGGAGTCCAATTCTCCACATTATCACCAACACTTGTTATTTTGTTATTTTCCATTTTAAAAATTATTATTATTATGGTCATCCAGTAGGTATGAAGGGGTGTTTCACTGGAGTTTTCACTTGTATTTCCCTGATGACTCATGATAGTGTGTATCTTTTCATGTGCTTGTTTTGGCTTTGTTTTGTTTTGTCTTTTGTGGTAGGTGGTTGCTATGGTTTTGGCCTCCTTCCAGTAGACCAACTTTATAAGTAACTGCAAGATTCAAGATCTTAAACAACATTAAAGAAAAAAATCTGTCTTTTACACACCTTCTCATTTTAGAATAGATTCTTTTTATCTCAGCCAAAATGGTAAAGTCAACATTCCAGTACTTCTCTTGGTTTTTTTGGATGTAAGTCCAGAAAGGGGCTAACCAACAGTAAATAAAGAGCTGCAAGACATCAGAAACCCAAAAAAGGCAAAAAGTAGGCAAACGTAGATTGGGAAGAAGAGTAAGAATAAAGAAAAATATGGAGTCTATCTAACATGAGTCTATGAACCCATACAAGATGTTCCAGTCTAGGTCTTTTAAGTCTCGTTACAGTGTTACTGAAGTATAATCAATATTCAATGAACAGTATATACTTAAAGAAGTCAATTTGGTAAACTTTAAAATATGTACACTCCTGTGAAAAAGTCATCACAGTCAAGAGAATGAATATATCCATCACCCTTGAAAGCTTCCTTCTGGCCCTTTCTAATCCCACTCTCTTGTCTCCAGGAAACCAATGATTTGATTTTTATTGCTATAGATTCATTTACATTTTGCGCAATTTTACATATATAGAATGATTTCCAGCGTAAGTTATTTAAATAATTAATTGCTCTTAGTAAGTTTCAGTTCCATGTATTTTGAAGTTTCATTGTTATATGCACCCAGATTTAGGATTGTTATGTTTCCTTGGTGAATTGATCCTTTTATCATTATGTAATATCCCTCTTTATCCCCACTCATTTTCTTTGCTCTGTGGTTTTGTCTGATTTTTTTTTTTGGAGTTGGAGTCTCATGCTGTCACCCAGGCTGGAGTGCCGTGGCACACTCACAGCCACCCTAGCATTGACTTGCTGGGCTCCAGCGATCTTTCTGCCTTAACCTTCCAAGTAGCTGGAACTATAGGCACACACTACCACACAGCCTAATTTTTTATTTATTGTAGAGACAAGGTCTCACCAAGTTGCCTGGGCTGGTCTTGAATCCATGGGCTCAGGCAATCTACTCACCTCAGTCTCCCAAAGTGGTGGGATTACAGGCTGAGCCACCGAGCCCAGCCTTGTCTGATATTAATGTAACCTCTCCAGATTTCTTCTAGTTATTGTTTGTACAGTATAACTTTTTCCTTCCTTTTACTTCTTTTTAGTGTGGTTTTAAAAAACACATTATCATTTCCATGCTCTTCCTTCATTTCTGATCTTCCAAGGTTTCTTCTGGTACTATCTCCCTTCTGTCTGAAGAATTTCCATTAGTAATTATTTTAGAGAAGGTCTCTTAACAAAATTATTTTCAGTAGCCTGAAAATGTCTTTATTTAAGCTTCATCCTAAAGAATATTTTCATCTGATATAGAATTTACAGTTTACAGTTATTTTCTTTCAGTACTTTGAAAAGTTGCAGATTTCTGGCAAGATGGTGATGGAAAACGTCAGATTGTGAGAGTCCCTGCAAAAGCAAGCGTCCATAAAGACTCTCTGTGTGAGTGGGTGTATGCCAGTGGGTAAGTGAAAGTCTGTCTGAGGGGAGACTCAGGTTCATGCACCCAGGGCTTTCCTCCAAAGATGACTGCAACCCCCCACAACCCGGATATTAGAGCCCCTGGCGCACAGGATCATCTGCTGTCCTCGGAGCTCTGCTGAGAAAAGGCTGCAGAATACAACTGATCCTCACCCCCTGGCGCCTGGCCCACACCATCACCTGTGACAGCAGAGCCGCATGAGCCTCATATTCTGAAGAGAACAAATCAGGGAGAGATGGAGAGGAGGCCCACCACCAGTGAGGAAATGCTGACCGGCACCATTTTCTCTGTCCCGGGACTGGGCAGAGACTTGCATTGCCCTGCCCAGCTCCACCCAGCCTCCAACCTGGGACCTAGGGGTTATCTTATCAAACTCGAAGAGACAGAAGCACCTCCCCCATGCTTGAACAGGCACAGACATGTCAGATCTGAGTGTGAGACTTGACAACAATGGCAGCAAACAGGTGAGTCCAGATCAGATCCACCCTCCTCCCACAGTAGTCTGTGGGGCATCTGACCCACAATGAGAGCAACCCTATCATCCTACACCGACAGCAAAGGGGAGGGGCTGGAGACCAGAGCTGAAAGGAAGTTGAAGTTACAGAAACAGCTTCAGAGTGAGTTTGTGTGCGGGTGTGTTTTGTTTTTGTTTTAGTTTTTTTCTCTTCTCTCTTTGTTTTTGATTATGATCTTGTACTTGCTTTGTTTCTGTTATTTTAATGTTTTTTAGACTTCCTGTTTGTGTATGGGTATTTTTGAGAGAGAGTACATCAATGGGGGGGGTTGTTGGTTTGTTGGTTTGTTTATTACTGTCTGTATTTTTTTTTAATTTTTTAGTCTTTGCTTGTGTCTCTTTCATGTTAGTTGGTATGCCTGTCTGCTTTCCCTCTTCTCTCTCTCCACCTTCCTCTCATCCTCCTCCTTCCTTTTTCCATTCTTTTCCTTTTTCTTACCTCATTTTGCTTTCAGGAGGCAAACCTATACCCCCAATGCATGGACAGATTGTAAGGCAAGGGGAAGTGGGTTCCAGGGGGCCCACACACCTGTCAGCAGATATTGGGATCTGTAGATAGCTTCTGAATCATAGCTCCCCCCTCAATTAAATCTCAAAATTGCAAAAAGTACAACTCCCCACCCACAGTCCAGCTTCAGAATTGAACAAAGCCAGAGGATCTACCTAAGGAAGAACAGGAGATTGAGCAATCAGAAGTAAAAGCTACCCACCTCCCATCCCTGAACAACAGAATTAAAGAAGAGGTTAAAAAAGGAGGGAGGTAAATCTACACAAATGAAGAAAAACCAAAGGAAGAATATGGGTCTCACACAGACCCCTGGGAGGTCAGTCATTGAGAATATAGACTTCAGACTGCAGCCCCAGAATAACTGTCTCAAACCACAATCCCAGATATCAAGATATTAACAGAGAGTGGAGCAGGAGAAGAGAAAGTTGATAAGACTAAATATCTTTAAGTCAAAGATGGAAGAATTATCTAAACAAAAAGAAGACATTTACCTCATCAACTAGAGCAAAGAAAGAGAGGTAGGTGTGATAAAGGTAGGTAGGTAGGCAGGTTGTTGAACTTTATATACATGAAGTCCTATACTACATACTCATTTGCATGTAGTCTTATATCTGACTCGCTTCACTCAAAACAACATCCACGAGTGTCAACCTTGTTGTAGACTTCACAACAAGGCTCTTGTTTGCACAATTATAGTAAAAAATTTAATGCAGACACTATTTAATTAGCAATTAAATAAAATATGTTCTATATTTCTCCTTTCATCAAAAAAGTTAATAGAGAGAATGAATAGAAATGAGGAGAGACAAGAGGAAAGAATGAAGAAGTTGATATTGAAATAACAGCAATAAAGAATACAGTGAAATAAAATTATTTTTGTGATTTAAAACGTAAAAAAAAAAGCATACAGTGAATGAAATAAAATACAACCTGATAAGCATAGAAAGCAGAATTAACCAAGCAGAAGAAATAATCTCAGAACTTGAGGACCAAAATATGGAACTAACTCAAACTGTTAAAAACATAGAAAAGAAGCTTAAAAGACAGAACAAAACCTCCAAAAGATGAGCAATTACTTCAAGAGGCCAAACCTAAGATTAATTGGAATTCCTGAGGCAGATGGACAGAGATAATCCAGGAACAAACATTCTATGAAATTATCCAAGAAAATTTCCCTCATCTCATCAGTGATGCGACCATTCAAACACAAGAGATTCAGAGAACCCCTGCAAGACAACAAATGAGAAGACCAACTCCTAGACACAGTCATTTGCCTAAACAAAGTAGGTATAAAAGAAAAAATCCTAAAGGCAGCATGAGAAAAAGGTCAGACTACCTACCAGAGAAGACAAATTAGAATAGCAGCAGACTTATCTACAGAAACACTTCAGGCTAGGAGAGCATGGAGCCCAATCTTCATAGTTTTCAAAGATAAACAATTTCAACCAAGAATTACCTACCCAGCTAAGCTAAGCTTCATCAGTGATGGAGAATTAAAATCATTTCCAGACATTCAATCCCTAAGAGCTTACGCTGCCTCTAGATCAGCTATAGAAGAAACATTTAAGAAAATATTAAACACAGAAGAAAGGAAAAAAAGAACAACAATGCCCTTCACAAAAATACAGGAAAAAGATTGAAAACATACATGAATCAACCCCCACCAAAAGGAAAACAAACAAATAAACAAACAAACAGCAGCAACAACAACAAATTCTATAAGAACCTCATGACAGGGATAAACTCTCACATCTCAATAATTAGCCTGCATGGACTAAATGCACCACTGAAAAGACATAGAATGGCAAAATGGATAAAATATCATGATGCAACAATATATTGTCTCCCAGAGACTCATCTCACTAGAAAGGAAACTCACAGGAAAAGCAAGACCACCAAAATTCTAACTTCAGCAGAAAAATCCAGACCACTAAAATAAAAGCTCAAATTCAGGACATAGAAGATAAAAAGATAATACCAAAAAATCAGTGAAACAAAAAGCTGGTTCTTTAAAAAGATAAACAAGATTGGTGGACCCCTCACTAGACTGACCAAGAAAAAGAGAGAAAAAGACCAAATAAACACAATCAGAAATGCAAAAGTTCAAGTCACAACTGATCCCGAAGAAATACAAAAGATTATCAGAGACTACTATGTACATTTGTATGAAAACAAAATTTAAAACCTAAAGGAAATGGAGGACTTTCTGACATCATACAACCTCCCCAGGTTGAAACAAGAAGAAATATGAACCCTAAATAGACCAAACACAATCCAGGAAAGTGACTGTCATTGAAAACTACCCAAAAAAAAAAAAAAAAAAAAAAAAGCCCTGGACCAGGTTGCTTTCCAGCAGAATTCTACAAAACATATAAGGAGGAACTGATATCAATCCTATTGAAAGTATTCCAGGCAATTGAAAAAGATGGTACTCTCCCCAAATCATTTTACGACGCTAACATCACATTGATACCCAAACCGGGTAAAGATTTAACACAGAAAGAGTACTACAGGCCAATATCCTTGCTGAACATTGATGCTAAAAATCTCAACAAGATCTTACCAAACCAAATCCAACAATACACCTCAAAAATCATCCACCACAGCCAAGTAGGCTTCATTCCCAGGATGCAGGGCTGGTTCAACATTCGCAAGACTATAAACATAATTAAATACATCAATAGATGTAAAACAAAAACCACATGGTTATATCATTAGACATGAAAAAGGTTTTTAACAAAATCCAGCACCCCTTCTTGATAAAAATCCTTCAACATCTAGGCATAGATAGAATATACCTCAAAATAGTAAGAGTCATCTACAAAAAACCCATAGCCAGCATACTGCTAAACAGACAGAAATTGGAAAAATTTCCCCTGAAAACTGGAACAAGACAAGGATGCCCATTCTCACCCCTCCTTTTCAACATAGTTTTGGAAGTCCTAGCTAGAGCAATCAGACAAGAGAAGGAGATCAGGGGTAACCAAATAGGAAAAGAGGAAGTCAAGTTATTCCTCTTTACAGACGACATGATTCCATACCTCAGAAACCTCCTTGCATTGATACAGGACTTTGGCAACGTCTCAGGGTATAAAATAAATGTGCAGAAGATAGTTGCA
The DNA here is from genome assembly GCF_000164805.1 of Carlito syrichta. NCBI lineage: Eukaryota > Metazoa > Chordata > Mammalia > Primates > Tarsiidae > Carlito > Carlito syrichta. The sequence goes on from NW_007260317.1 coordinate 704,284, forward strand.
TTTCTATACACCAACAATAAACAAACAGAAACCCGAATAAAAAGCCCAATCCCATTCACAATAGCCACACAAAAATGAAATACCTTGGCATCTTCCTAACTGGAGACGTGAAATACCTTTACAACAAAAACTGCAAAACAGTGCTCAAAGAAATCAAAGCTGACACAAGCAAATGGAAAAATATTTGAAGCTCATGGATTGGAAAAATCAACATCGTTAACATGTCCATCCTACCCAAGGCAATCTACAGATTTAACACAATACCCATTAAATTACCAGCAGCATTCTTCTCAGACCCGAAAATGACAATACAGGAATTCATATGGAAACATAAACAACCACGAATATCTAAAACAATCCTCAGAAAAAAACAAAGCGGGAGGTATCACATTCCCAGACTTTAAACTTTATTATAAAGTTATAATAATCAAAACAGCCTGGTATTGGTACAAGAACAGGCAGACAGACCAATGGAACAGGATGGAGATTCCAGAAGTAAGATCTCACTTTCTCAATCAACTCATCTTCGACAAAGCCTCCACCACCAACCACTGGGGAGAGAAGAACCTATTCAGTAAATGGTGCTGGAAAAACTGGCTGACCACATGCAAAAGATACCTATCACCATACACAAAAATCAACACTAAATGGATCAAACACCTAAACGTAAAAACTCAAACTATAGGAATCTTCGAAAATGCAGGAGACACCCTCATGGAAATTGGAACTGGCAACCAATTCCTGATCAAAACCTGAAGTGCCCATGCCATAAGACATAAGATAGACAAGTGGGACCTCATCAAACTGACAAGCTTCTGCAAAGCCAAAGAAACCATCAAGAGAGCAGAGAGACAGCCCACAGACTGGGAAAAAATATTTGCCAACTGTATGTCTGACAAAGGCCTAACAGTTAAGATCTACAAGGAACTCAAACATGCTGAAAAGAAAAAAATAAACAGCCCCATCATAAAGTGGGCAAAACATATGAATAGACACTTAAAAAAAGACATATGAGCAGCCAACAGACACATGAAAAAATGCTCAGCCTCACTAATCATCAAAGAAATGCAAATTAAAACTACACTGAGACACCACCTAACTCCAGTCAGGATGGCCATCATTAATAACTCAAAAAACAACAGATGCTGGAGAGAATGAGGGGAAAAGGGAACACTTCTATACTGTTGGTGGGAGTGTAAACTAGTACAACCTCTGTGGAAAAGTTTGGTGATTCCTAACAGATCTAAAAATCGAGCTTCCATATGACCCCGCAAACCCCTTACTGGAAATATACCTGGAGGAACTCAAATCACTCTATGAAAAAGATACCTGCACACATATGTTTATTGCAACATTGTTCACAATAGCAAAAACATGGAACCAACCGTGCTACCAAAAGAGGACTGAGTAAAAAAAAATGTGGTACATATGCACCATGGAATATTACACAGTCACAAAGGACAAAATTATGAACTTCACAGCAACTTGGATGGATTTAGAGTCCATAATACTGAGTGATCTATCACAGAAACAAAGAACTGAGTATCACATGTTCTCACTCATGAGGGCACCTTGAACAATTATTGTAATACTATAAGGAAAGAATTGGCAGTAGCAAGAAACTGCCGGGGGGTGGGGGGGAGGCAGGATTGGCAGTAGTGGGAATCTTCTGGGGGAAGGGGGGCCACATCTCATCAACAAGGGTACCTGCATAATGAACATTTTTATACCTAACCCTGAATTGTACTCCACATCTTTAAAAAAAAAAAAAAAAAGTTGCACTTTGGGAGGCTGAGATGAGAGAATTGTCTGAGCCCACAGGTTCGAGACTAGCCTGGGCAACATGGCAAGATCTCATCTCTACAATAAATCGAAAAATTAGCTGGGCATAGTGTCACATGCCTGTTAGTTCCAACTACTTGGAAGGCTGAGGTATAAGAATCGCCTGAACCCAGCAGGTAGAGGCTGCGGCGGCCATGAGCATGCCACTGCACTCCAGCCTGGACAACAGAGTAAGACTTCTACTCAAAAAAAAAAAAAAGTTGCTCTACTTCCTTCTGACCACCATTGTTACTGCAGTTATTTGAATAATAGTTCTCTTATAAATAATGAATCATTTTTCTCTAGCTGTTTTCAAGATTTTTTCATTGTTTTAAATTTTCTGTTGATTATAATATGTCTGATGTACATTTCTTTGAGTTCATACTCTTTGGGGGTCTCTGAGCTCCTTGAATCCACAGATGTATGTCTTTCAGAAAAGTTGGTTCATTTCACTTTCTTTAAATATTTGTCTGCATTGCACTTTTCCTGCCCCCCCTCTGGAACACCAGTGACACAAGTATTAGACCTTTTGATATTGACCCCAAGCTTCCTGAGTATCAGTTAAACTATTATTTCCAATCTTTTTTTCTCTCTGTTTCAGATTGGATAGTTTCTCTTGATGTATCTTCATAGTCAGTGTTTTTTTTTCACTTTTATTTATTTATTTATTCATTTATGTATGTTGAGACAAGGTCTCGCTCCACAGTGATGCTTTCACCTGTCATCTTCACTCTGCTACTAAGCCACTGGAAGTGAGTTTTAAAATTTCAGTTATTGTATTTTTTTAGTTCTAAAATTTCCATTGCTTCTGCTTTATATTTCCCATTTCTTTACTGAGACAGTCTATACTTCTATTTGTTTGAAGAGGTCTTACCTTTTCTTGTTGGGGCATTATTATAGTAGCTACTGTAGAGTCTTTGTTAGATCATTCCAACCCCTGTGTTATCTTGTCATTTGCCTCAGTTGACTGTTTCTTCCAACAGAAGTTAAGATTTTCTTAGCTCTGATGTAAGGCCTACCCAGCTCATGAATCCCAGCTCAGGAATGAACCCAGGAGCACATAAACAGTCTGATCACTTTCACAAGCTCCTCCCTCCTGGAATTAGTCGGATCTGTTTTTTGTTGTTGTTGAAGCTTGTTTTGGTTTTGTTAAGAAGAGCCAGAGCAACCTTTGGCCTAATACTGATTCTACTACATCATCAAGGAAGTAAACTTTTGAGTAATGTATCCAATATCCCATTAATTATGAGGTTTTCCATTCCAGCTGATAAGAATATAAACTATGCCCAGACCTGCATAAACCCCATGGATTGTTCTCTCTGCTTCTTGTGGGTAGGCATTCCCTGGCTCAGACAGTTTCATCTCACATAAATGTTGATCAGTAATCATCTAAAGACTCAATGAGGATCCTCTGAAGATCTCTGAAGCTCTCTCTGTGTGCAGCTGTGAACTCGAGCCACTTTGGTTTCCCCGGACTCCTAGTTCCATCTCCTCATCTCAGAGAAACCACTGGGATAACCCTGGCTCCTGCTTTCTGCACAGAAGTCTGGAAACTCTTTCTAAGTAGTAAGCTAGTACAACTGCTGAGTTTGTCTTGTTTGTTTCCCCTCTCTCAGAGATCAGTGATTGTCCTGTGTTGCAATGTGCTATGCTTCAAAAACCATTATTTCGTATATTTTGTCCAGTTTGTAGATATTTTTGGTGGGAAGGTAAATCCAGGCCCTACTGCACCATTTTGGTCAGACACAGAAATACACAATATCTTTTCATAGCAAGCTCCAGCATCTGTCCATGAAAAATGGTAACATGTAGATAAAGATCAAGAATGAGAGTAAACTGAGGCCAAAGTGTGAGGCATCCAGACAACAAGGGTTTTAAAACGAAATATAACAGCAAAAATAAGCTGAAGTCACAAAAAAAGGTAGAAGTAAATTCAATACGGTAGATAAGATCAGTAAAGTTTTGGGAAGAAGAGGAAAATAAAACAGCACTGGTTTCCATTGAGAAAATAATAGATTAATTATCTGGAAAAGATCCCCTCACTATAAAGATTGCTCTATGAGGACAGGGGGCTTGTCTTAGTCACAGATATATGGGCTAGACACTGTTCTAGGTGTTCAATAAACATTTGTATTGAATGAATACAGGTGAGGCTGACCCCTCATTCCTAGTGAAAAAAATGGTAGTAGAGGAAAGAGAATCACATGTAGAAGATATATCTGATTTCACTTGAAATCTAGTTTTTGGTTAATTTGAGCAGCTGGTGGGAGACATAAGAATATGTTCCATAAAAAGGAATTTACCCATAATAGGACAAGAAACCTTGAAAGAAACTTCATTGATACTTTTAAACTCCCAAGGCTTAAGAGAGAATATAATTTCTGGAATTTTTTTTTTAAATGAGCTCAGAACTAGTAGAGTTGAATTTTCTCGTGTTTGTTCTATGGTGACCACAGAGACTAATGTGCTGTTTTCTCTTAAATAGTATAGTTCCTTGAAACTTCAATGTCAAATACATGAAACTAGTGTGTTAGGAATAAAAATACATTATCACAAAATAAAAAGCACACATATGAACACTGAAACTGAGTCGCCAGAAGCTGATTTTCAAATGTGGAAAATTATCTATGGGGGGCCCATGTTGTAGTCCCAGCTTTTCTGCTCCAATAATAATCCCATATAACTGTATACAATATCTCCTGAGACCCTAAAATTTATACTAGGTCCTAAAAGAATGAAAAAAATCAGAAATTTTGCATCTCAAGAAGCCAATAAATATTCAAATTTCCATAATACATGGCACAGTCTCCATGAGACTGACAAATTCCTTCCTATCTAGAAGGAATAAGGAGATGTATTATGTAAGGAGATAAAATATGAACTGAGACTTGAAAATGCTTGGATGGGGGACAATTCTAAGAAGAGAGAAGAATTCTGAGTAAACTAAAAGATACAATTAGTTGTAGAGACCAGAAAATGACCAGTTTTGATCATATGTAGGTCATTTATAGAATGGAATCTAGAGACAAAGCAGGGAAAGCTGTGAAGGTTCCCAAATAAATTGACAAACAGTTTGTAGTTAAGTTAGGAGGTACATCTCTAAGGTAAATGTGACATATTGACAATGAAAAAGGAACTGGCTCGGCACTTTTTAGGCTTATAAAGAAAGTGCTAGAAGTTCAAATATGGCAAGCTATTAGTGACTTTTGTTGCTGGGATGTTCATACCTTATTAAGCATGAGAGCAATCACAACATTCACAAAATATGCACGAATCAACCTAGGCTTTTAGTCTGAGTTTGAATGTCTGCATCAATCACACCACATATATCTCACTCAAGTATAAGCACAATAATCTTAATCTCCACTTCCCACATCATAAATATGACATTTTAAAGGTGTTTTTCACAGATACTGCTGAATGTTTGGAGCACACCAGTAAGAAACTGAGAAACAGCTGTTGTACTGAGATTCGGCAGACACATATTTACACATAGGGCAATGTTTAGAAAATGTCCTCAACCTGTGCCGTTACTTCTTGAGAATCATGAGATCCCCTTCTGTTCACCCATTGCTTAAGGGAAAAAAAATCACTTAAACTATAGAGCCATAAAAACAGGAAATCACACCATCACCCAATCATTAAAAATTGATCATCTTCAAAGTGAATTTCATGAAACCCTAAAGATTGTATTGAGGTACCTCAGAATCCCCACATACTCCCTCCCCCATTTCTTTCAAATTCATGTTTACCTACTTTAATATTTATTTATGGCTCTGCTTTTATAAAGTTCAAAAACATCCCTATAGTGGGTGAACACATTGATGTAGAGGAATTTCCTTGACACATGTATTAATGTTCTATTGCCACTATAACAAATTACCACAAAACGTGACTTAAACAATACAAATGTGTTATCTTACATGAGGGGAAGAAAGAAGTATGAAATGGGTATTAGTGGGCTAAAATTAAGGAGTTGGGAAAACTGCATTCCCTCCAGGAAGCACCAGGGAAGGGTCTATTTCCTTGCCTTTTCCAGCTTCTGGAAACTATCCACATTCCTTGACTCATAACTGTCTCCCCCTCCATCTTTAAAACCAGCAACAACAATTCAAGTCCTTCTCACATCACATCTTACCCCTCTGACTTAACTCTTCTGCCTCCTCTTCCAACTTTAAAAATCCTTTTGATTATATAGGGTCTACCTGGACAATACAAAATAATCTATTTTAAAGTCGACTAATTAGCAACTTTAAATCCATCTACAATCTAAATTCTTTGCCATGAAGTTAACATTCACAGGTCTCCAGGAATTAGGACCTGGATATCTAAGGGAAGGGAGGGTGACATTATTCTATCTACTACTATACTTAAGTTTCAAAAAGGCATATTAGAAAATAATAGACACAAAGTATGCATTTAACTAAATATGTAGGTAGGGCTCGGTAGTTCAGCCTGTCATCCCAGCACTTTGGGAGGCCAAGGTGAGTGGAATGCCAGAGTCCGCAGTTTGAGACCAGCCTAGGAAACTTGGCAAGACCTCCTCTCTACAATAAATCAAAAGTTAGCTGGGCATGGTAGTGTGCGCCTGTACTTCTAGCTACTTGGAAGGTTGAGGAGGAAGGATCGCTGGAGCCTAGCAGGTTGATGGAGGGGTGGCCATGAGCATGCCACTGCACTCCAGCCTGGACAACACAGTGAAACTCCAACTCAAAAATAAATAAATACATACATACATACATACATACATACATACATATATATTTCATATACATTAAAAAGAAAAGGTCTAGAAAGATCTTTTAAAATATGGTTATTACTAGGTGGTAGAATAGTGCTTTCTATTTCCTTTTGTGGCAGTTATCTGTATTTTCTAAGTTTTCTTCAAGACATTTTTATTTGTTTTAAATAAAGAAAAAATATTACTCTTAATTTAAAATCCAAAGCATGAACAGATACTTCACCAAAAAAAGATATACATTTGACAAATAATCATAAGGCAAGACACAACATCATTAGTCACTCAGGATACACAAGTCAAAACTATTTACTGCTACATACCTATTAGAAAAATTTAAAAATGACAACAGGAAATGCTGAGAAGGATGCAAAGTAACTTAAATTCTTTACGCATTATTGGTAGAAATGTAAATGGGACAGTGAATTTGGAAAACAGTGTGGCAGTTTCCTATAAAGTTAAACATACAACATTTGACCCAGAAATCTCACTCTACACCTCTAAGTAGAGTGAATCAATTGCAAGTGAATTTTTTAGATGCTTATAAAAAACCTGTATGTGCATATTTATAGCAACTTTAGTCATAATTGCAAAACTGGAAATGACCCTGACACTATTCAATAGGTCAATGAATAAACAAACTGTTGTACCTCCATATAATAGAATATTATTCAGCAATTAAAAGTAACAAACTATGATTCCTGCTACAACATAAATAAATCATAAATGATTTTTGTTACATGAAAGAAACAAGATCCAAAAGTCTATGTAGTATATTGATTCCATTACAATGACATTCTGGAAAAAGTCAAACTACAGGGATAAAAAACAGAGCTGTGGTTGCCATGGGTCAGAGGTGAGGGAAGGATTAACTATAAACAAGCACCATGAGAAAAATTTAGTGAGTAATGGAACTGTTCTGTGTTGTGGTATAGGGATGGGTACATGACTCTGCACTCATAAAAATCCAGAGAACTGTACACCACCAAGAGTAAATTTTATCACTTCCAAAAACTGTTTTTAAATTAACCAGAGTGTCAGAGGAAGATGAAATGCACACCATGAAAAACGATCCTAACTGTATTATACTGTGTGTGTGTGTGTGTGTGTGTGTGTGTGTGTGTGTGTGTATACAAATACACACATTCATACAGATGGATATAGAAATAAAGATATATGGGGCATGTGTGTCTATACATATATGTTAATAGGCATACAGTCATACATCACTTAATGATAGGAATTTGTTCTGAGAAATGTATTGTTAGGTATTTTATGTGTGTGTGAATATCAAGGACTGTACTTCTCAAATCTAGAAGGTATAGCCAACTACACACCTAGGCTATATGGTATGATCTATTGCTCCTAGGCTACAAACTTGTACAACATGCTACTAGAAGGTATACAATTATCTACAGTATTTAATATAAAAAAATATTTAATATAAAAAAAGTTTAACAGGTAAAACAAGAAAATAGATAATTGTAACAATTATCTACAGTACTAAATACTGTAGATAATTGTAACACAACAGTAAGTATGTATGTATCTAAACATAGGAAAGGGACAGTAAAAATATGGTATAAAAGATAAAAAATAGTACACCTATGTAGGGCACTCACCACGAACGGAGCTTGTGGGACTGGGAGTTGCTCTGAGCAGTGTGAAAGAGGAGAGAAAGAGAGAGGAGGCCTAGGATATTACTGTATACTACTGTAGACTTTATAAACACTGCACACTTAGACAACACTAAATTTATTTTTTAAAGTTAATCTTTCTTTTTTTAATTCTTTCTTCAATAATAAATTAATCTTAGCTTACTGTAACTTTTTTACTTTATAAACTTAAATTTTTCTAGCTTTTTTTATTCTTTTGTGATAAAACAACTTAAAACACAAATTCATTGTACAGCTATACACAATTTTTTCCTTTGTATTTTTAGTCTATAAGTTTTTATCTATTTTCTTGTTTTACCTGTTAAACTTTTTTAAAAAAAAAAAAAGACACAAACACCCATTAGTTTAGGCCTATACAGGGACAATATCATCAATATCACTGTCTTTCACTTCCACATCTTGTCCCACTGTAAGGTCTTCAGGGCAATATTTCGGAGCTGTTATTTCCTATGATAAAAATACCTCCTTCTGGAATACCTCCTGAAGGATCTTCCTAAGGCTGTTTTACAGTTACTTTTTTTTAATAAGTAGAAACAGTACATTCTAATGAAAAAACAGTATAGTAACTACATAAAACTGTAACATAGTCATATATTATCATTATCAAGTATGATGCACTGTACATAATTGTATGTGCTAGACATTTATATGACTGGCGATGCAGCAGGTTTGTTTACACCAGCATCACCACAAACACATGAGTAATGCATTGTGCTACATGATGACAGCAATGTCATTAGACAATAGGAATGTTTCAGCCTCGTTATAACCTTATAGGACCACCATGGTACATGTGCTCCATCATTGACAGAAACACCAGTATGTGGTGCATTATAGTATATACATTTCCTAACTTTGGCCAATGAGAGAACCTAGAAGCAGTGACACCCCAGTAACAATGAGCACACTTGGCATCCAGATAGTGGTCTCTAGACACCATTCTCTGATAAAAGAAACCAGGGATCTTTAGAGAAAGTTAATTCCAATGAAATCAAGAAGGGAAAATATAGATGAGCCTACAGCTTCTTGTGTTGCCAGAAGACAGGTAGTGCTCAAAACAATAAGGATGAGACATATCTAAAAGATACAGGAGTCAGTTGCAGGAGCTCCCAATGGCCAAAGTTAGGAAAAAAATTGAGAAACAAAATAAACAACAACAGTATTGCATCATAGCCTAAAGAATAAAATTAATATCCCTAAGTTCTTACTGATATAAATTTAAAAATAGAATAAGTGAGAGAGAAGGGACAACACTTCCTTACAGAAGAATTTCAAATTACAGATGTAAAAGAAATTAAAGAAATAAAAGATCAGCATTAGAACACCACAGTAATAATTGATTCAGGCAAGATCCAAGAATGAATGGTAGCACAGAGAAAGGGATCAAACTCAATGGAAATAGTCTCTGGGAGTCTTGGAATCAATCAGTAGAAAGGGAAGGTTAACGGTAAGAGTGATAGGGAAGGAGAGAAGTCAGCTCTTGGATACAAACATTTCACTTCTAACCTAGCCAAGCTAAAATAACCAGAGTCAGAGGTATATATCTACGTATTCTTCAAAAATGATTTTCAAGTGTAAATATCTACCTCCATCACTGAAAACTATATCTAACTTCTGCTGAATGTATAATATGCATTCTTTCACAATTTTTATATAATTATACAGGTAGATTAGAGATTATATATGCACTTATATGTACACATAGTTCTTCAAATGCAGTTTTCTTTTTTGTAAAATGAGCTATGCTATATAGATAATTCTTCAAATTGCATTTACCACTTCAAAATATATCCAGGCATCTTTTCCTATCAGCCATATAGTTCTACTGCATTTCTTTAATATTTGTATGTATTTCAGCTGAATGGATGTAACAAATTAATCATTCATCTATAAATGAACATTCAATTACTTCTAGTGATTGCCATTTTAAGCTAAACTACAAGAAAAATGTGCATTAACATTTTCATGATATTGTTTCTCTAAAATGGAGTCCTATTTTTGGGGTTATTTAGAATGTGCCTCTTAATTTTTTTACTGATTTATCCTCCTACCAGCAGTGTCAATTTTCACACATGTTCACCAACACTTTGTCTTCTGTGTTTACATTCATTTTCCTCTAATCTGCATTCATCTTTTAACTTTATATATCATTTTGTAAAACAGAAGTGTAGTTGTATATAGCAAAGTCTGCCACTCATTTCCTTTTTTATTTCTAAGCTGTATGACTTGCATATTTATACTCAAAATATTTTTTTAAATTCTTCCACATTTTTGTAACATTTATATAGTTAGAAAAAGAGTTCCACTTAAATTCTTAATCCATCTGGAATTTATTTTTGTATGTGATATGAAGTGGAAAGTAAAATCCATTTATATTCTTAAAATTACATAGTCAAATATTCAGCACAATTTATTAAGTCTATCTTTCCTCATTGATCTGAAATGTCACAACTTTTTATATATTAAATTCCCATATGCACTTACTTATTTCTCCAGACTTTATGCCATTGATCTTTTCATTTTTTCCAGTGTTTTAAAAACATTAGCATCATAACATATTATTTTCCAAAACTTTATTGGCTACACTCACATATTTATTCTTATAAATGCACTTTAAAATCAACTTGTCAAATTTAATTCCTCAAAAACTCCATTGGGAATCAGATTAGAATTGAATTACTAATGGTAGGCAACCAAATATTATGTTTCACCTGATATGATGAAAGATGAAGTACATAGCATTTGAGAAGAAATGATATTTCATTTTCCTCTCCAAGAATATGATATGCTTCTCTATTTATTTAGATCTAGTTTTATGAGTTTCAGCAAAGCTTTGTTGTTTTCTTTATTTATATTTCATGTCTTTCTGGTTTAATTTATTTTAATGTTAGACTAAATTAATTTGGAAATTCCTATACCTAGACATATGCTAGGGGAAATGACTATGACCACAATTTTTATACTAAACCAAGCTGTCATTCCTATGGGAAGGAAACGAAAAGAATCCTCAGATATTCATGAGCCGATCCAATAACTCATTCAATTATCCGCCTTTAAAAATATCTTACAGACATATAGACTGAAAGAATAATGATGTCAATTGGTTAACATACATCAGTAATATTGAAACATCAAGACAAGCAAGACTTCCAGCTACGGCAGGGTAACGAGATCAGCAAATACTCTCTTGAAAAAACAGTTTCAGTTGGTACAACTAAGAGACCAAACAGATACTGAACAGGGGAAGCCTTGAATGAAAGAGCAGTAGAAGAGTTAGATAAGCTCACCCCAAACCCTGGCTGTCAGGCAAACACAGAGGAAACAGAAAGTGAAGGCAGACTTGTGAACTGGCTAAACCTTGAATTTCTAAGCCATATACTCATTGAGCAACAGAAGATGGAAACCTTGTCAGCTTGAGAGAAATTAAACACAATTTCAGTTTAAATCATTAGTGACCACTAACCTATACAGGCATATGGCAACCCCTAAAAAGCCAAAATTAAAAATAAGAACAAAAAAACTAAGCAGAGACCTTAACAGTTGAACACCACGGGGCAGACAGATTATTCTGTGCAAGTACAAACAAGTTACTACAAATAGAATAATAAAAAAGCAAAAACCAAAACACACACACACACACACACACACACACACACACACACACACACACACACACATCCCAAAACTCTAAGGGGAAAAGATGAAAATCTAGAGTTGCTAAATACATTATCTAAAATATTCAACTTCTAACAACAAAAAAAATTTGGGGGCATGCTTTACCTCAGGGGGGTAAAGCACACAAAAAACTAACTCTGGGTGGGCCTAGATGTTAGACTTAAATAGACAGACTTCAAAGTTGCTATTATAAATACATTCAAATAATTTTTTACAAGTTTGTTCAGGAAGTTCACAGAAAATATGAGGATAATAACTAAACAGGAAATCTCAAGAGAGAAACAGGAACTAAAAAAGGGACAAATAAAAATTTAGAACATGAAAAGTATAATAATTGGAGTGAAAAATTCATTAAATGGTTCAACAGCAAACTGGAGACGCCTTTAGAAAGAATCAATGAACCAGAGAAGAGAGCAATAGAAATTATCAAATATGAAGGAGAGAGGGAGAAAAACATTGAAGAAAAGTGAACATTTCAGAGACAACATAAATCATATCAATATACTATAAAGAAAGTCCCAAAGGGAAAGCAAAGACAAAGGGGACAGAAAAAAATATCTGAAGTAACGGGCTGAAAATATCTCCAAACTGATGGAGTATGCAAACTAAATATCCAAAATCTCAAGAACCCCAAGTAGGATAAACACAAAGAGATCCAAGCCTAGAATCACAGTCAAATTTTGAAAGACAAAGGCAAAGAGAAATTTTTGAAAGTAGCAAGAGAAAAACTATTCATCACATACAGAATAACAATATAATTAAAGACTGGCTTCTAATCGGAAACAATAGAGGTCAGAACGCAGAAGCATGCACTCTATTCTGGGGGTTATTTTCTCTGTTCCCAGGCTCTAGGGAAGCAGTAGTATGCCTCTCCTGAGGCCCATCTGCCTCTCAAGAAATTTCTATTAGACTGGATCTAAGATAGCCCCCAGTCTGGCTCTAGTTCATGTGACCCCACATCTGACCCACTAGAAACACTCATGGATTATTTTCCCAAAAGTACTCTGGGGGTGCAGGCCACTTTCAACGCAGTACCAATTCTCCTTTACCCCGTCATAGAAACAGCTAGTTCATTTATCTATTATTCTCTAGATTTCCTGGACAGAAGACAATTTGCACATTTCCCCTACCCAAAAGTATGAAATCTATATCAATCACCTCAGGTAGCTCTTATCTCTTGAACTTAGATGACAATGAAAGCATTCTCACCGGGGAGAGGTGTGGAGAAAAAGATTCACAGTGCCACTTTCTCCAAAGAATACTTCCTTTAAAAATCCTTGACAAATGTTTAACAACCCACACTTGAATACCCTCCATGTGGGTGAGGAGCTTTTAAGATTATGTGCCCAGTTTCCAGGTATATCCTTCTGCATCTTAAACTGGTACCTTGCTTTAGTATTTAAAATATATTGTATATTGGTGCCTTAGTAGAAACTTCCAACATTTGTTTCTACTTAGTAAAAAACTTCCTACTTTTTTTTCTACTTAGTAGAAACTTCCACAACGTGTTGCTCTTCTTCCCTACAATGGAATATAAAAGGTATAGATTAATCTTCATATAATTCCAAGAGTCCACCGTCCAGGGTCTCTACTCAACCATCATTATATGAAGCAGCAGCAAGGAATTCTAGACTACTTGGCACTTCCTTTGAATATCTTCATCTAAAATCTAGCTGACTATCACCTAAAATCTAGCGACTACTGGCAATTTCTCGGTAATTACTCTAGTCAAGGAAGAGGCAGAATCCTACAGTTGGCATTTGGAGGAAATGCTGTCTCATATCTTTGCTGGTAGCATTATCTGTTCTCCCCCTGTTTCTGATGAAAACTTTCCATAACACCAAGCTCTTCTAGGACTCTTTCCCCATCCCTTCATCTGATTTCACAGAAAATATTACACTGTGTTTAATCTCTGGTGACTCAAAACAAAAGTTTTAAAACTATATAACCTTCTATCATTGGTCAACTGGCCAAGATTTAATAATAATAATTTGTCTTCAAATCCTTGAAACAGTTCATTTAAAAATGTTTAGCATTAGTTCATAAAGTTTGGAATTTCATGAAAATGATTCTCCTGAAAATGCCAACTGCCCATTTCTTTTTAACATGGTAATATTATACATTGCTTATTTGATGGTATTTACATTTCTATGAGGAATTAAACAAACATGTGCAGCAACATTTTAAGTGAAAAATGGAAAGGGCTAATTCCAAACAGGTGCAGCTAATTATAAGTAGCCTCTTCATTTAAAAAACAAATAAATAAAACTTTGATTTCTTCACAAATGTTAAGACCTTAAAAATGTCCAAATAATGGTAATTCCCAGAAGTTTCTGGAAGGTGCTTTCTCATCCCCTGTACCTGATATAAGAGCAGCAATGGAGTGTTGTGAGTTTCTACTGTAAGAATTCAAGTGAAATCTATCATTATTGAAGAAAGTAAGAGAGCAACTCCTGGGCTTCTCCTATGTCTTTAAAAGTTGAATATGTGGAAAGGTCAAGACTCCAATCAGTGTTAGACTGTGGGGAACTATTTAACTTTCTACCAAACAGTATATACAATAAGTGGTTTCTCAGCTTGATGGTTATCTCTGTTTTGTCTAATAATTCACTTGTTGCCAAACACTTCTGGGATCACCCAAGCAGCACATTTTCAGAAGTTAAATTAATAGCACTTTTTGAAAGACTGTTCTTTGAAGTTTCATAAAGAGCACTAGCAGAATCTGACTTGAGAAATGGATGTAAAATTGACCCCCAACCCAATCTGTAAAGTAGGGTTTAAAGTAAGACAGAAAAACCTGTGATGAGAACCTTCTATTCTCTTGGAGGCTGACAAGCCATTTCCAAGAGAAAGGGCTCTGAGTCTTATTAAGGGACAAGAATGTTAACGGATGTCGACTCTTATCTTCCTAGACGTACTAAAATTTTGAAGTCACGTGAATAGGCTAATGAAGTCATCTATTGTTCTGCTGGTGTTCATTGAAAGATTTGCTTTAGGTGTTTCCTGAGTGGGCAACTTTCACATTGTTACTCATTTTTTGACTATCAAGATTTCTTGGGGTTAGACTTGAGTCAATTGCAAAGTCAGATGACCCATAAGCAAAGTGTGTATGAACTAAGAATAACTTCAGAATAACTAAGTCAGGGAAGGAGACTGTCACAACTCCAAACTACAAAAACTTGAGTTAAAAAAGCAGGTATTCTGGATCGTTGGCAGTTTAACTTAAAGCATTGCCTTGGTATCTACTTTCTAGGTTAGTGATGTTTCTTCACTAAGACTAAAATCGCCTGGGCAACTTGACGAGACCTCATCTCTACAATAAATCAAAAATTAGCCAGGCGTGGTAGTGGGCGCCTATAGTTCCAACTACTTGGAAAGCTGAGGCAGAAGGATTGCTGGAGCCCAGCAGGTCGAGGCTGCGGTGGCTGGGAGCGGCCATTGCACTCCAGTGTGGGCGACAGAGTGAGACTCCAACTCAAAAAAAAAAAAAAGACTAAAATCTCTCAGGGCATAGGATCAATAATATCTTCCTCATCTTCTGTACGTGCTGTTCTGCCTAGAAGAGTGCTAGATGCATACAGTAGCATCTGCACCTTATACACAAAATAAATAATTAACCATAAATATAAGATGATGAGAATTTTATATTTACAGCATATATTAAGGAAGTTAAAGACATGAATACCAGCCAGTTACAGTAGCTCAGCCTGTAATCCCAGTACTTTGGGAGGCCGAGGCAAGAGGATTGCCTGAGCCCAGGGGTTTGAGACCAGCCTGGGCAACCTGATGAGACCTTGTCTCTACAATAAAGCACAAAAACTAGCCAAGCATGGTGGTGTGCATCTGTAGTTCAAGCTAATTGGAAGGCTGAGGTAGAGGCTGCGGTGGCCATGAGTGTGTCACTGCACTCTAGCCTGGGCAACACGAGTGAAATTCCAACTCAAAAAAAAAGATATGAATACCAAGACTTTTGTCTGATATCAAATGAGCATTTTAAATGCTAAAAGGAGAATAATACAAGTGAAAGCTGACTTCTCACTATAAGAATGAAGGCCAGAGGAAAGTGTGACTTTTTTAAAAATAAAAAGCAAAAAACTATCAACTCAGAATTCAATAGGTAGGTAAGATATCCTTCAAAAATGAAGGAGAATTACAGACATTTTCATATGAACAAAGGCTAAGATCTTCAATACACACACACTTCAAGTCACAAGAGGTTCTCTGGTGAAGAGAAATAACACCAGATGAAAATTAAGGCATATAAAGAAAAATAAAGGGGATTGGCAATGGTAAATTAAGGATCATTTTTACAGATATTTCCCGTCTTTTATTTATTTCTTAAAAAACCAACTGCCTGTATTTACTTGACACTACTGAATCATACACTTAAACATGGCTGTAACAATAAATGGTATGCCATATTTCTTCTACAATAAAAATTGACTAATGAAAAAAATGATATTATATTGTGGGTAATATAATACATGTAGATGTGAAACATATGACAAGAATATTACAAAAGATGGGTAGAGCGCTAAATGGACTTACACTGTTGTAAAACTTTCACATTTTATTGGAAGTAGTATATTAACTCTAAGTAGAATGTGCTAAGTTAAAGATTCATATTGTAGATTCTAGTGTAACCAGTAAAAAAAAAATCACACAAAAAGCTATAGCTAGAGTGTCACTAGAAGAATTAAAATAAAAGGAAAAAAACCAGACAAAACAAATAGAAAACAACAGAATGGCAGACCTAGAATTCTACTTTCCAACCATGTTAGCATAACTGGTACTGGACCAACCCTCCTGATATAAGCAACTATAAACCTGAACAAATGATTTGAGGAAACCATTTTCAGACAGTCGACAACAAGCAGCACATGACTGTGACCCCTAAAAGAAAGTCATGAAGTGAGCCCCATGATCACTCAGCTCTGACTACATACAGTTTCCCAAATGAAGTGTAGAGAGTTGCAGATCAAAATAACCTCAATGAGTTGAGAAGGCAGAAATCAGAGTTGAGGTTGGTTGAAGTAGCGGTAATCTGTGCAACCTGGTATCCAAGAAGAGGTGGCTGTCCAGAGAAGGGGAATCCAGAAGTTCACATGGAAGGTTCCATGTGAATTTGTAACTTAGTTCAGAGTGAGATAATGCCAGGTTTATCAGATAGCAGTTATTACGGTGTTAAGAAGAGAATAGAGATAGTAGAGGATGAGCAATGCTAGAGTAAAAGCAGAGGTCTTGGCCCTGTCAGAACAGAGAGGCCCTGTTAATACTTTGATAACACCACTGGCATTCAGTTGAGACACCAGAAGGCCATACCACAGAAGTAAGCACCAAGCTCTGGTGTAAGGCCTACCAAAGATCCACCCTAATAAAGTCTGAAACTAAACACTGATGAGATCTACAAGACAGAGAGTTTGAAAGTTAAGTGCTATCAAAGGAACCACCTGGCCTTTTCCTAGATCTGTACTAACAAAGCATAAAACTAAACCTACAAACATTTAAGGTAACCAGCCAGTAACTAAACTGCCTATTAAAATAAGAATCAATGCTACAATTTTTTTTTGCAGTGTCAGTATTCACCAGTTACATAAGAAACAAATACCAGATATATATATATATATATAGAAAAAAATGTTATCCATAGTAAAATTAAATAAACATCAAAAAGACTGAAATCAATCAATATAAACCATATCAGAAACAGCCCAGATGTTGGACTTAGCAGACAAAGACTTTTAAGCAGCTATTCTAAATAAGTAAAAAATTAAATAAAAATAGCTTTAATAAGTTAACAGATTAACAGTCGAGAAGTGGAAACTATACACACACACACATACACATACACACACACAAAGAACCAAATAAAAATATTAGAACTGAAATAAAAAATTAACTAGATGGGCTTAAAAACAGATTGTAGAAGAAAAAGCAGTGAACTTGAAGACAAGTTCAAAAATAATATAATTTAAAGACAAAAGGGAAGAAATTATTGAAAAATATAGAAGCTTCATGGATCTTTAGAACAATATAAAATAATCAAATATACATATAATTGAGTCCTGAAGGAAACTAGAATAGATAAAATATTTGAAGAAATAATAGCCAAAATGTTCTCAATTTTTATGAAAACCACCAACTGTAAATCTAAAAACCAAAAGATTGAAAACTTGCAAGTATGTTTTCTTACCACAAAATTACAGCTGAAAATCAATAATAATGAGACACCTAGAAAATCTCCTGTTATTCAAAATTAAGTAATACATTTCTAAATAAGCCATGGGTCTTGAAGAAATCACAAGACAAATTTAAAAATATTTCAAGCTGAATAGTAATAATATGACACATCAAAACTGGTGAGATGCAGTCAAAACAGTGTCTGAAGGAGGAATTTATAGTTTAAATGCCAATATAGAGAAAAAGATTAAATCAATGATCTACATTTTCCTCAAGAAGGAAGAGTAAATTAAATCCAAAACAAGTAGTAAAAAAGGAATAATATAGAGTAGAAATCAGCAAACAACAAAACAAACTAACAAAATCCAAAGTTTTTCTTTTCAAGTATTAACAAAATCAGTGAACACCTAGCAAGAATAATGAAGAAAAAACACATATTAACAATATCAGGAATAAAAGAGGAGCATCACTACAGATCCTACAGACTTTAAAAGGATGATAGTGGAATATTATGAACAACTTTATGCCAATAAACTTAGCAACTTTAATGAAATGGGCAAATTTCTTTTTAAAAATGCTAACAAAATTAACTGACCAAGAAACAGAATACCCAAATAGTCTTATATGTGTTAAAGAAACTAAACGTATAATAAACATTTCCCAAAGAAAAAACTATAGGCCCAATTGGGCTCACTGGTGATTTCTATCAATAAAGGAAGACTTAACATCAACAGTACACAAACTCTTTCATAAAATAGAGGTGAAAAGAATGTTTTCTCATTTTATGAGACAACTTAGGCCTGATATAGAAATCTGACAGTGACATTGATCTGACAAGAAAAGAGGAAGGTACAGACCGATAGCTCAAATCCTCAACTATATAATTAAGTTGAGAAATAGTCTTTTCAACAACTACTACTAGAACAAATAAACATGTGGAAAAAAAGAACATTACTCTCTCCCAAAAATATTAGTGTGAAATGGATAATAAACCTCTGTGTAAAAGATAAAGATATAAAACATGCAGAAGAAAACAGAGGCGAAAAATTTTTTTGCCCTTGGGAATAGATATAGATTTCTTAAATGGAGCACAGAAAGCATTAAGTATAAAATAAAATGTTGATAAATTGGATTTTATCATAATTAAAATATTTTACTCCACAAAGCTCAAAACAGATTAGAAGTCAACATGAGAAAACATATAACAATTGTAGACTATTCATACAACAGAAAACAACTCAGAAAAAAATTTTTAATGAATTACTGACACAACAGAATGAAAGAGTACTGAGAACATTATGTTAAGCCTAAAAAGCAAGAAACAAAAGAATACACATGAAGTACAAGAAGAGGTGAAACAATCTATGATGATTGAAATCAGAACAGTGATTGTCTTTGGGAGGTGAGGATTGACTGGAAAGGAATAATAAGGGGACGTTCTGAATGATGGAAATGTTCTAGATCTTGACTGAGGTGGTGGTTACATAAGTGTATAATTTTATCAAAACTAATCAAATTGTACACTTGAGATGTTCCCATTTTACCATATATAAATTTTACTTCAATTTTTAAAAAGTGACAATATGGGAAAAGAAATGTCAGTTCATATCAATTTATGTAATTTTCCACAAAGTACCAAATAACAAAACCCAAGTGGCCCGTGTGCCTCACCAGAACCCAGTTATAGACCATAACACAGCTAAAATGGATGGCTCCAAAATGTGTCCATTTAATATTCTACAGATTAAGCAAGGTGCATTCACAATAGAAAGACACAGGAGGGCAACAGGCAGCCAGCAGTGTGGTGATTCATCTGCCATCGGCTTCCTCCCTTAATCTCCCCACCAAGTGCTCAACTTCTAAGGAAAACCCACCTGAACCCTCTGAGACCAAAAAATACCTATAAGCTTTCAGGCCTTGCTACCATAAGCTGGGAATAACTCCAGACAAAACTTGTCATCAAGACAACAGCCAGGACCAATCCCAAAGCAGTTGCTTCCTGGGTAGCCCCATCAAGGTCATTCAAGTCAGGAAGACTGCCCTTTCCCAACATTAACCCAGGATTCTAATCAAGCTGACATGGACATGAACTTCTTTTGTCCAGCTGGCTGTAAAAACACATGCGCAAATTCTTTCTTGTTCACCCTCATGCTAGCCTTTCTCTCACCTCTTCTTGTTTCTCTTCTTTCTCACACATGCATAAACAGTCACGTCGTCATAGGAGACAAGTGAACACTGAATCTTATGGGTAGAAAAACAGATGTTTTCCAATTTCCCTTCACAAAACCGTATTTTACATCGGGTTCTTCTATGGATTTATAGCCAATGAAGAGATGTTACAACATTAGCTCATGGAGGGGGAAGATAGAAACTGAAAAGGAAGAGTCAGACAAGGCAAAGAGAAGCTATCCAGAAGGCTGCAATTGGAGAAGCATGACAAATGGGCCGCACAGTTGTAGAGGGTTCCGGCAGAAAGGCAGATTGCCTGACTGGGAGAGATTCTCCACAGCTGGAGCCTCGCATACACCATCTGGAATTTTTTAAAGCTGCTTTCCCCAGGTGATCTGATTCTCAGAATGCCAGTGGAGATGAGGAAAAAGGGGGGATTGCAGAGCTCAACACAGCTACAAATGCTCCCCAAATTAGTTAATGAAATCTTGTTTGAATCAGTTGCAGCTTCTCCTCCAAACTGAGTCTCTAGTTTTGTGTTTGTTATTTCCTCACAGAGAATTAGATGTTTGGAGTTTAACCTCTAAAGGTTTTCTGCACCATGAAACAAAATAGGATTCCCAGCCTGGTGGTCAAAATGGCACTCAAGCTGTCAGATCGGGTACAAATTTCCCGGTACAGGCCAACAAAGCTTCATTTTCAGTTTTCCCCCTCTTGACTAGCCTTAGCACTGCCTTTAGCTATTGCCAAATAGAGCGCCTACACATACTGCAATCCTCAGTTCTTTCCCAGATAGTCCAAACTCCAGATTTAAAGCTATAAAGGAAAATGTGATTTTAAAACTTAAGAGCAACCAGAAGCTCTCATAATAATGAAAGACTTTGGTTTTCCTTTTTTCACAAACATGTATATGTTTGTGAATACGGAAGTGGAGTTGGATAGGGGATGGGAGAGAGAAAAAGAGGGACAGCTTACTTGGGAATAGGACGGCAAGGGAAGAAATAAAAGGCATCAGGAAAGAAATTCTGCCTCAGTCTGCTCCCACCTTTTTGGGGGAGTCTCCTCTCTTTTTTGTAAAAGACCAGATAGTAATTATTTTAGGCTTTGTGGACCATAATGGGCTCTGTTACAACTACTCAACTTTGTCATTGTGGCATAAAAGCAACCATAGACAATATGTAAACGAATGTATGTGGCTGGGTTCCAATTTATGAATACTGAAATTTGGATTTCATATACTTTTCACATGTCACAAAATATTATCCTTCCTTTGATTTTTTTCTAACGATTTAAAAATGTTAAAACCATTCTTGGCTTACAGACTATAATAAAAAAGACAGTAGGCCAGATTTGGCCCGCGGGCCATACTTTACCAAACCCTGTTTTATACCAATAAAGACCATTATCCAACTCTCAGTTCTAGAATTGCATAATGGTTGCAGCACATAATGCCTTACTTGGGCAGATTTTTTTTTTTTTTTTAAGGGAAGTGTTTCATCGTGCTGTAGTAAACTTTTCATTCTCAGGATCAACAAATGCCTGGAGTTCTAAATAAATATAGATCTAACACAAATTCCTTCCCTATTCTTAAACAATCAGGAATTCTCTACTTACATTTTTAAAAATATATATATCTTCTTTCATTCTCTTATCATCAAGAAAGGGTAGTTTCTTGATGATCACAAACATTTTCAAGTATCTATTAGTGTTTTACTTTGATTATGACAAAACTAATACAAGTAACATGATCTTTCTTTTCTCTTTTTTTAAAATAAAAACACTAACATGCATACCCAAATAAATTAGCATTATTTATCTTAGTAGAATTATTTTCTGGTAACAACAAATTTATAAGTCATTTTGAAAGAGGAAAGAGTTGGATACAAAAAGAACACGCAAGAAGACCAGCTTCAAATTTATAACTGTACATTTTGGCAAACACTTTTCAGTTTTCACTGAAGGGACCACACCTAGATAAAGGTAACAGGCCAGAAGCTCGTACAACTGATATGGTCTTGCCCCTAAAAAACTTACTGCCTAGTTATAGAAGCATAAGAGACACATAAAAGTAATATAATAATCACAAACACTTCCCATAATTTAACATATATGGAAATGTATGGCAATATGGAATGCCAAATAGACATAATAAAAACAAAAGCTTAGAAAAATTGTATGAGAAAAATTCCAACTTTCAAAACAATGTTGAAAACATTACTTCCTAACAAAAACAAAATTAGAAAAAAGCCAGAAGAAGCAATAATATAATGCAACGTCTCTTCCCCCTCTCCCGCAAAACAACAAACCTATGGATAAAAAACAAAACTTTCTCCAAAAGAAAAAGAGAACGATTATTACAAAGTAAAATATGAGATCCCAGCACTTTTAGGAGGCCAAGGCAAGTGGATTACCTGAGCCCATGGGTTCAAGAGCAGCCTGGGCAACTTGGTGAGACCTCATCTCTACAATAAATAAAAAATTAACTGGGCATGGTAACACGCGCCTGTAGTTCTGGCTACTTGGAAGGCTGAGGTGGAAGGATGGCCGGAGTCCAGTAGGTCGACGCTGGGATGGCCTTGAGTGTGCCATGCCAGCTATTGTTAAAGAAAACATTCACCCTCTCCCATATTTTCATTTAAAAGGGGCAGCACAGCATAGTGATTATAAAGGTTAAGAGCATAGACTGTGCAGCCCCCTGCACTGCCACTTCTTAGCTATTTGAGCTTGGCACATTACGTACACTCTCTGTGCCTCCAGCTTCTTATCTGCAAGTAGAGTTGTTGTAAGGATTAAATGAGTTGTTAAACTTAGAGTGCTTTGTTAATAAAAATAAACTTGTAAAGTCGGAATTTCCATCTACTGAGAAGTATGGGGGAGAAAATTTTAGCATTTCCCCATGTTTGGGAATGAGACAGTGATTACATAATACTATAGTAAGGTCATGGTCATGGTGGGAAGGGCAGTGGGAAGGGCAGAGGGAGGAATGGGCAGGGAAGGTATCTGCCCCAAGACTTCTATCAATTTGCTTCCACAATTCCTATTAGGAGGTTTTTCTGCTTCAATTGGGCAGCAACTATACTAACTATGAGTTAGAATCTTAACCAACATAACATTCCAAGGTAGTGTTTTATTTTACAATAATAGGATTAAACTATGCACAGTGTTCACTACCTTGCTTTTTTTAGTTATGCTCTCTCACAGAAGTCTTCCTTTGCTTTCTGGATTTCAGATTGGCTAGAAGGTGCATGCCAGTTTCTTCCAGTCTCCCTGCTCCTCCTCTCCAACCCCAGGTGACAGAATGATTAAGACAAAGTCATATGACTTCAATGCATGCCGAGAGAGTAAACTGCCTATGACTAGTTCTTTCCAGTCACACAAAAGAAGGAAATGTATCACTCTTCCAAACTTCCCCTTCCTGTCCACAGATATTTGGTATTCAGTAGCTAAATCATCTCATTAAACATTTTGAGGGTATTTTAAAATAACTTTTTTCTCTTGCATTTTCCCTCTGTTATCCACTGGTAGAAGCCTAAGAGATCAGCATCAGCACCATGGCTTCGATCAAAGCCAAAACCTTAGGTCTGGAACCAGGAGATCCACTGAAATTTCAGCCAGCAATTTGTCCATAGACACAGCCAATGGTCCGAGTCAGAAGTCATGAAGTAAGCAAAGTTAATATCCAAGATCTGAGCCAAGAGCCATAAAACAAAGTTGGCAGGGAGAGGCAAGGAAGTGAAATAAATGGGTGTCAACTCCAAGCCAAAGAAGCTACGTATACCCCGTATCACCAGAACCCCGTAGAAACCATTGTAAAACTACTCCCCCTGCCGTAGGCACAGCCTCCTCAAAGATTGCAAGCCAGTGTCTGAGCTCTGAGGTCGGTGAGTCTGGAAGGGAACAAGGGTGGTCCCAAAGCCTTCTTTGTTCCATGACTCCTTACCCTATTCTCCTTTTCTCTCGTTTAATGGTGTACACTTCCAGCTTTCTAGTATCAGCCTAGATGGGAGCCCTTCTTCCTTGGGCAAGCCCCTGAAGCTCTGTGACCCTCAGCCAGCCCATTGTATGCTGAGGATAGTAAGCCCTATCTTCATAGATTTGTTTTAAAGATCATATAGAACACATGTAAACGTCTTGAAAATTTGATAAAATTAAAATGATTTTTTTGGAAGATACACTACAAACAAAGTTAAAAGATAAATGTTAGGCTAAGAAGATATTTTAGAAGAACAAATATTTCACAAAATGTTAATGCCTCTAATAATCCCCAAACTTTCACAATATGAAAAATAAAAACAATACATACATGAAAGAAATGGCAAGGGCATAATTAGGCAATTCACAGAAGAAAACACCAGAGGTTCCATCTCATTAGAGGTCAGGAAGATACCACTGTTCAGCTTGGCAAGAATTAAAAAGATCAATAATACTCATGTTGGCAAGGGTGTGGCGAAAAAGATGATCATATCCATAGTGAAAGGAATATAAACCATGTAGGTAGGCAATTTGCCTGTAACATTTAAAATATATACCCTTCACTCTATCAATTATATTTCTAGTAAACTATCAGAAATACTATCACTATCACAAATTCATAAAGATATATGTACAAGGATATAGATTACAATAACTAAATTAATGGTGAATAAATGTGTGCCTATATATACTCATAGATATTTTATATTTATACATTGGCTATATATGTTACATATACACACAAATACGTTTGTATGTAAATAGAAAGAAGTCTAGAAGTTTACATAACTGTTAATGGCATCTGTTCCAAGGAATAAGACTGGAGAACATGGAACATGGGTAGAAGGCAGAGAGGAGGGAAACTTATACTTCATGTGTATTTTTTTTTTTTTGAGTCGGAGTCTCACTCTGTCACCCAGACTGGAGTGCAGTGGCACGCTCCCAGTCACCGCAGCCTGAACCTGCTGGGCTCCAGTGATCCCTCCACCTCAGCCTTCCACGTAGCTGAAACTACAAGTGTGTGCTATCACAAGCGGCTAATTTTTTATTTATTGTAGAGAAAAGGTCTCGCCAAGTTGCCTGGGTGGATCTCGAACCCACGGGCTCAGGCAATTCACTGGCCTCAGCCTCCCAAAGTGCTGGGATTACAGGCTGAGTCACTGAGCCTGGCCTATGTGTATTTTATATATGCATATAGTATATCCTGTAATTTTCTCCAACCAACATTAACTTCTTTCATAATTTTAAAAGGAAAAAATGTTTTGCAGATTTTAAGACAGAGTACAAATTATTCTAAGTTTAAAAGAAATTTAAGGTGAATCCCAAACGTGAAGTATTATTTATCATAATTTCTTACTTCAAATTATTTTGGAGTCAAGAAAACTAAAAAAAATGTTGTGTCAAGCCTTGCTTATATATAAGATGTGGTAATTCTAAATTTTAAATTGACTGCTTGCTTATATATCTGTTGCTCATGCTCTCTGAGGACAGGGCCCATCAATTTGGTTCATATTGTAACTAATACTTGGCAATTATATCAAATTATGATCTCTGTAGGAAAAAAACATATAGAATTATAGATCTCTTTACAAAGAATATAATCAGAGAAAATTTTCTTGTAAATTTTTTGCTTTTCTACGATTATTCTCATGCTTAAAGCTTATTAGACATTATACTACTCCTAGAACATGAAGCCATCCCTGACCAATTTGTCTTCTAAAGTAATGACACCAAACTTAAATTTCTTTCTTTTTATACCTTCCCATTTTCTCAGTTTGTCAGATTATTATAAATGTCTACATATTTCTCTCAGGTACAAGATAGCCAGCTCAATTTTGTGAGATCAATAAATTAAATATATATCCTTTCCATTTCATCACTGAAGATCAATACAAAAAATGTTACAATGCCATCAAAAATTAAGAATTATAAAAACCCATGTTAAGCTCAGAGACAAATACAGCAGACTATTCAAAATTATTAAGCCAGTGCAGTCCGCCGTCAGTGTGCCCATTTCCGCTTTCTGTACCCAGTCTGCCTTTGGCACTGTCTCCTCAGACACTCCTATCTTCCTCCCAGCACAGCCAGCTTTCTGGAGAGGATGTTAAAAACAAATTTACAAGCCAGGCTCGGTGGCTCAGCCTGTAATCCCACGCCTTTGGGAGGCTGAGGTGAGTGGATTGCCTGAGCCCGCGGGTTCGAGACCCGCCTGGGCAGTGAGACCTCATCTCTACAATAGAATCAAAAAATTAGCCGGGCGTGGTAGTGCATGCCTGTAATTCCATCTACTTGGAAGGCTGAGGCGGAAGGATCGCCGAAGCCCAGCAGGTCGAGGCTGCGATGGCCGGGAGCAGCCACTGCACTCCAGTCTGGGCGACAGAGTGAGACTCGAACTCAAAAAACAAAAACAAAAAACAAATTTACACCTATGAGTAAAAAGCTGATAAAGAAATAGAGCTATAACTGCTATGTTTTATATATCAATTGTTTTTATTCAATATGAACACCCAGTGTTGCCAGGTATTGGATACATTATGAACCAAATTGATAGGGCCCTGTCCTCAGAAAGCATGAACAACATGATATGTAAGCAAGCAGTACACCAAAGTGTGTTAAGACAGGGTGTCATGAGAGAGGAGGTCTAACCTAGTACAAAAGGTCAGAGAATTCTAAAAGAAGGACTAGCTAAACCAAAGCTTGAAGAACGAGAGGGCATTATCCAGACAAAAGTGGGTGGGAGGAAGAAGCAGGAAAAATGACTTCTGACACCTCTGAAATCACATCACCCTCTTCATTCAAAATACATGTCTGACCGTGATGAGAGTGATGTCGGGGACAAAATTCAAATTCTAACTTCCAATTTTTTCATCATTTGGAATACTATTTCCCTTACTTCCTTACCTCTCTTCAGCTTCAAGGGATCATGGAAAACAATCGAACTACTAAAACGAGAAGTCACAGAAAACCACAAACACAGGGCAAAAAGTGAATAAGTAGAAGCAGACAGCTGGGAAAATGGTTTTGTAAGGCTTTCTCTAGAGGACAGATGTTTGGGACAAAACAGAATTCCCGGCAACAGTGTATATGCCCCTAAAGATTGTAGCTTTGGCAGGGCAGTAAATATTCAACCCCAATGTCCAAACAGAACAAATATCTGGATAGTCTTTGCCAAACCAAGATTACAAACTGCTACTATATCTTCTGAAGTAAAAATAATCAGCAATAAATTTATCCATTTTCAGCTAAGCAATACTTAGAGGAGAATTTATAGTTTTAAATGGCTCTATTAGAAAAGGAAAACGATTTCAAATCAGTAATCTGTGTTTCCAACCTAAGAAATAAAGAGTAAATTCAACCCACAGCAAAGTGAAAAAAAAAAAAAGATTAGAGGGAAAATCAATTACATAGAAAATAAATAAATAAAATTTTTAAATGCTTCTCTAAAGTGACTCAAAAATTGGCAAACTTTTATCAAGACCCACTAAGAGGAGGGAGAGAGAAAGAACAGATAACCAAAATCATGAAAGAAAGAGGACACAACACTGATCCTACAGAAATTTTAAAAATATAAGTGAGTATTATGAAAAATTATATGCCAACAAATTAGACAACTTTGGTAAAATGAATAAACTCCTAGAAAGAAAAATTATCAAAACTGACTCTATAAAACAGAAGAGTTGAACAGACCTACAATGAGTAAAGACTAAATAAGTAATTTAAAAACTTTGCCCAGGCCGGGCTCGGTGGCTCAGCCTGTAATCTCAGCACTTTGGGAGGCCGAGGTGGATGGACTGCCTGAGCCCACGGGTTCGAGACCCACCTGGGCAACTTGACGAGACCTCATCTCTACAATAAATCAAAAATCAGCTGGGCATGGTAGCGCGCACCTATAGTTCCAGCTACTTGGAAGGCTGAGGCGGAAGGATCTCGGAGCCCAGCAGGTCGAGGCTGCGGTGGCCGGGAGCAGCCACTGCACTCCAGTCTGAGTGACAGAGTGAGACTCCAACTCAAAAAAAATAAAAATAAAAATAAAAAATAAAAACTTTGCCCAAAGAAAACCCCAGAGCCAGTTGACTTTATTGGTGAATTCTGCTAAATATTTAGGAAGATGTAATGCCAATCCTTCACAAACTCTTCCAGTAACTGGAGAAGTAGGGAATACTTTCCAACTCATTTGATGAGGTCAGTATTTCCCTGAGAGTACTCCCTAAACCCAGCTGAAATGAAACCCAGGACAATGGAACTCAGTTGGTTCTGATGTCTTTAGGTCCCAGATAGAGTCTTAAGCCCAGCTAGGAAGATAGAAATGTTGTCCAACTACATGTTTAAAAAACAACCTATTAAAAAGTGGGCAAATGATAGGAACAGACAGTACTCAAAAGAAGACATGCAAGCAGCTAAAATGCATATTTTAAAAAATGCTCAACATTACTAATCATCAGAGAAATGTCAATTAAAACTACAATGTGAGATACCATCTCACACCAGTCAGAATGGCTATTATTAAAAAATCAAGAACAACAGATGTTGGTGTGAATACAGAGAAAAGGACACACTGACATACTGTTGATAGGAATGTAAACTAGTTCAACATCTATGGAAAACAGTATGGACATTTCTCAGAGTACTCTCCATTTGGTGCAAGACACCTATCAAGATGTTTTTGCAACTGCTCAGAACAGTGCAGATTTCTTTTTGGTGTAATGTTTTCTTTTCCTTTGGGTAGATGTCTAGTAAGTGGGATTGGTGGGTTAAATAGTATGCAACATGCCCATGTAACAAACAAGAACTTGTACTACTGAATCTAAAGTGATAATACGGAGGGGGGAAGAAAGCTCTAGAATCAACCTCGATCTCAGGAGTCCGTTAAATACTAAAGGTCATCTCATGGAGAAATTGAGACTGGATACCTTAAAAGGTCAAAAGGTCACATAGGAGGACGTTTTGGCTTACAAAGCAATACTAGGCTCAAGTCACGAGAGCTACACTACTTTCAGTTCTCAAATCACTTTATAAATTTTGGACCTCCTTCTGGGTTTAGGTGATGACTTGTATTAGAAG
The DNA here is from genome assembly GCF_000164805.1 of Carlito syrichta. Taxonomy (NCBI): domain Eukaryota; kingdom Metazoa; phylum Chordata; class Mammalia; order Primates; family Tarsiidae; genus Carlito; species Carlito syrichta. The sequence goes on from NW_007260317.1 coordinate 733,576, forward strand.
TTACTATATCTATAGAAAAGAAGTTTATTTCCTGTTTAAAAATATTTAAGAGCATGATACAAAATAACATTTTCTTCCTTCCCTCTTATTATATGCTCACTAGAGTTGTATCTATATAGTACCAACACTTGATTTTCTTCACAGATGTCAGTGATGTTGAAAAACTATTTAGCTAAAGCAGCATTAAGTGGCAATGATAATCATAGTAATATTTAGTATTTAATGAATACTCAGGGTTTTATGTATCATATCATCTACTGCTCACACTGCCTATGTTTGTTCTCATCTAAAGAGAGTGACAAAAAAAAGGGTCTGCATAGGTATTGAGGAGACTTGGGGAAGTGTAGAGCAGGTGTTTCAGCACTGTTGTCTACAGCAATTTAGAGAGAGACATCTAAAAACTTTTTTAAAAGATTTTCTGTGCATGAAGACTAAAACAACACCAAAAGCATTAGTAGTAAAAGAAAAAAACTTGAAAAACTAGACTTCATCAAAATTAAAAACTTCTTCAAATACAATGTTCACAGAATGAAAAGAAAAGGCACTTGGGAGAAAATATCTGCATTTTGGACAAATGACTTGGATCTAGAATATAAAGAACTCTCAAAATTCAGTTATAAGTAAGTAAGCAACCAAATTTTTTTAATGGAAAAAATATTTAACATGCACTTCTCCAAAGAAGATATATTAATGGCAAATAACACATGATATAATGCTAAACACAACTGTTCGTTAGGAAAATGCAAATTAAAGGCACAATTACACACTACTACCTAGCTATTAGAATGGCTAAAATTACAAAAAATGATAATACCAAGTGTTGATAAGGGTCTGGAAAAACTACAATGCTAGTAGAATGTAAAATGATTACAATCTCTTTAAAAACTGGGCAACCCCCTCAGGTCCCCTCCCATTGTGGGAGCTTTTCTGTCGTTTTAATAAATCCTGCTTTATAAAAATAATAAAAATTAAAAATAAAAACCAGTTTTGCAGTTTATTTAAAGTTAAGCATATACTTGCCATATTATCTCACCATTCTATTCCTAGGTGTTTACTTATAAAAGCATATGTCCACACAAAAACCTGTACAAGAACATTCATAGCCATTTCACTTGTCACAGTCAAAAACTGGAAAGAACCCAGATGTCTATCAACATGTAAGTAGACAATCAAATTGCAGTCTCTTGATACAATAGCCTATTATTCAGCAATAAAAAGGAATAAACTATTGATATGTGTGACAACATGGATGAATCTCAAAATCAGTATGTTCAATTAAAGAATCTGGCAAAAACATTACACAATGTATGATTCCATTTATATAATTTTTTTAAATGCAAACTGATGTATAAGACAGAAAACAGGTCAGTGGTTGCCCAGGAATTGGGGAAAGGGGGTGGGATAAAAAGAATGCATTACAAAGGGGCATGAGGAAACTTCTGGGTCCATAGATGTGATTTCATGGGTGTGTATACATATCAAAATTTATCAGATGTTTTACTTTGAATATATGCAGTTTGTTGTATGTTTATTATATACCAATAAAGCTATTAATATTTGTTTAAAGATTAAAGATCTTAATTTCAGTCACAGTTTTCTATTAAATTGTTGTTTCTTTGAATGAGATACTACCCAGAGACTAGTCATATGTCATATAGAACCTAAGTTATGGTTGGATTTCAGTTGTCACTCCCATTTTACAGATACGCGAACCAAAAACATGCTGTATAAACAACTGAACCAAATCCATAAAGATTATTAGGTGATGGAGCCAAGATCTGAATCCTTATCTGTCTAGCTATAAAGTTCGTGTTTTCATACTATGATATAATCCATGGGAAAAGTAGAAGGCAAAATGGTAAGAACATGATATGGTAATTACCTGAAAAGAGCAAAAACAAAAAAACTCGTCTCTTCAAGCTATTAAGAGAAAAAACATAATTTCTCTTTTTGCTGTTGTAAGAACATGACGGCTACACTTTTTAAAAATTTAAGTACATAATTCAGCATCGTTAACTACAGGCACAATATTGTACCGGCAGATGCCTAGAACTTATTCCTCTCACATCACTGAAATTTTATATCCATTGAACAGCAAATCCCCAATAACCCTGCCCCCTCTGCCGTAGTCAACCACAATTCTGTTCTCTGATTCTATGAATTTGGCTATTTTAAATAATTCATATAAGTAGAATAATACAATATTTCTCCTTCTGTTTCTGGTTTACTTCACTTAGCATAATGAACTTCCAGGTTCATCCATGTTGCTGCACATTTCAAGAATTCCTTCTTTTCCAGGCTGAACAATATCTCAGTGTATGTATTTACCACATATTCTTCATCTATTCATTTACTGATAGACGTTTAAGGTGTTTCAACATCTGCTACTGTGAATAATGCTGCAACAAACATGGGAGCAAAAATATATCTTCAGTATTCTGAGCCCAATTCTTTCAGATAAATACCCAGAAGTAGAACTGCTGGATAATACGTTTTTTTCTGTTTTTAATTTTTAAAGGAAACGCCATGTCTTCCACAGTGGCTGTAACTATTTTACAGTCCCATCAACTGAGTACAAGGGTTCTAATTTGCTCACATGGTTACCAAAATGTGTTAATCTTTACCTATAGGCCATCCTACCAGATATAATATCCCATTGCGGCTTGATTTGCATTTCCCTGATGTTTATTAATGTTCAGCATATTTTTCATGTACCTGTTGTCCATTTGTCTGACTTCTTTTGAGAATTGTCTATTCAAGTTTCTTGTCTATTTTTCAATCGGGTTATTTTTTTTTTTTCTATTGAGTTCTGGAAGCTCTTTATATATCTTAGACATCAACCTCTTCTTGGATATATAAAATATTGTCTCCAGTTCTGTTGGCTGCCTTTTCACTTGTTTCCTTTGCTGTAGAGAAAGCTTTTCATTTGACATAGTCACACTTAATTTAAGCTTTTGTTGCCTTTGCTTCTAGTGTCATATCCAAGGAACCATTACCAATCCCAATGCCATGACGGTCTCCCCTTTATCGTCTGGTACTTAGGCAGCTTTAAGTCTCACGTTTAAATGTTTAATCCATTTTGAGTTGACTTTTGTGCATGACATAAGAAAAGGATCCAATTTCATTACTTTGCATGTGGATATCCAGTTTTCCCAACACCATTTGTTGAAGAGACTAACCTTTTCCTGCCATGTAATCTTGGCATGCTTGCTGAGGATCAGCTGACTGTACGTGACTCAACTGGGTTTATTTCTGGGCTCTCAATTCCATTCCACTGGTATATATGTCTCTCTTTAAGCAGTACCATCCTTTTTAAAATTATAATAGATTTATAATAGTATATTTTGAACTCAGGAAGTGTTTTTCCTCCAAGTTTGTTTTTATTTCTCAAGATTGTTTTGGCTATTTAGGGTCCTTTGTGGTTCCATATGGATTTTAGAATTGTTTTTTTCTAGTTCTGTAAAAAATGCAGTTGGGATTTTGACAGAGATAGAATTGAATCTGTAGACCACTTTGGGTTGTATGAACATTTTAATAATAGTAAGGCCTCTACTCCATGAGCATGAGATATCTTTCTACTTATTTGTGTCAAATGTTTCCATCAGTGTTTTGTAGTTTTCAGCATACAAGTTTTTCACCACCTTAGTTAAGTTTATTACTAACTATTTTATTCTTTCTGATGCTATCATAAATGGAATTGTTTTCTTAATACATTTTTGGATAGTTCATTGTTAGTGTATAGAAACAAAACTGCCTTTCGTATACTGACTTTGAATCCTGCAACTTTACTGAATTTATTAGTTCCAAAAGTCTTGGTGGAAGAACTGAGTACCACAAGTTCTCATTCATAAGTGGGCCCTGAACACCAGTGCCTAGGGAGCAGCAGACCCTGGACACTGCCAGAGGAGGAAGCAGGGTACAGGTAACAACACAAAGGGTACCTGGTCCTAAACGAGGGGAAGGAGGGCCAGTTGAAGGTCCAAACTTCACCTGCAAGGAGCCTACTTATGTAGTTAACCCTTACTTGTACCCCATATCTCTGTAATTAAACTTAAAATTCACCTAAGGGCATAAATAAATAAATAAGTCTTTTGGTGGCATCCTTGTGATTTTCTGTATAAGAGATTACATCATCTGCCAACAGAAATCATTTTTACTTCTTCCTTTTTGATTTGGGTGATTTTTATTTTTCTTGCCTATTTGCTCAGGCTAGGACCTCCCATACAATTTTTCATCGAAATAATGAGAGTGGGCGTTATGCCTCGTTCCCAATTTTAGAGGAAAAACGTCTAGTTTTTTACCATTAAGTATAATGTGAAATGTAGGCTTTCCACATATGGCTTTTATTATATTGAGGTAATTTCCTTCTTTTCCTAGTTTGTTGAGAATTTTCATTAAAAATTGTTGAACTTTTAAAATTTCTTTCTACATCTATTGAGATGATCCTATTATTTTTAGTCTTCATTCTCTTAATGGGTTGCATTACACTAACTTATTTTTGCATGTTGAATCATTCTTGTAACCCACAAATAAGTCCCACCTGGTCATGGTGTAGTATCCTGTCAATGTGCTGTTTCATTCAGTTTACTAGTGATTTTTTTTTTTTTTAGGATTTTGCATCTATGTTCACCTGGGATACTCGCCTAAGTTTTCTCTTCTTATAGTCTCTTTGACTTTGGAATCATGAAAAAGCTGGCCTCATAAATGGGCTTGGAAGTACTCCCTCCTCTTCAATTTTTTGGAAGACTCTGAGAAAGACTGGAATTAATTCTTCTTTAAATGTCTGTAGAATTCACCAGTGAAACCATCTGGTATTAGGCTTTTCTTTATTGGAGGTTCTTGATTACTAATTCAATCTTTTTACTTGTGATTGGTCTGTCCATATTTTCTATTTCTTCAAGATTAAATCTTAATAGATTGATATTTTAAAAGTTTGTCCATTTTTTTCTAGGCTATCTAATTTGTTGGCAAATAATTGTTCATAGGAGCCTCATAAACTTTTGTGTTTCTGTGGTATCACTTGTAATGTCTTCTCTATCATTTATAATTTTATTTATTTGAGTCCTCTCTCTTTTCTTGATTAGTCTACCTAAAGGTTTGCCAACTGTGTTGAGATTTAAAAAAAAAACCAACTATTAACTTTGTTAACCTTTCCTATTGTTTGAAATCTATTCGGTCATTTACCAGCTCTGTTGTTTTGAGCGTTTTTTAATCTTCTCTTTAGCTTTAATTTTCTAAAAAGATGATGGTATCAGTACCTTCCAGAGACTTGTTTGAGGGTTAAATAAGGTTATGTGCATAGTGTACTTAGCTTCCAAATGTAAGTGTTACCTTTGGGTAGCTCAGTTTCTTTTCTGATACTAAAATCTCTCCACTTTTGAAACTTTAAATGACACAGTATGGTAGGATGAAACCAATCAGAAACATTTTGAACTCTGCTGTTAACTTGTGGTAACTTCAAGATAAATCTCCCACAACGGTGAACCTTGAACTTCTCAGTTATCTAGGATGTATGTAGGGCTTAGTGAAACAAAGCACAGAGATTCACTCGGTCCCCTGGAAAACAAAGGTCTGGAAATGCGTCTTGGGAGGCATAATCTTTTGGCCAAATATTTTGAATTCTTTGAGTGATTCTAACTAGATGAACATTAGCTGGTATTTGAATTCTTTCTGAGTACCCTAAAATGAAACTGAGCTGAGCAGAAATTAGATGGCATTTTACACATTTAGAATAAGCCTAAAGATATTATCAACACAATAAAATGTCTTTGTAAGTCAGCGGCCCTACACAAAAGCAATCATGAGGTTAAAAAGCACGTGACTAGAAGTTCCCCTTTTCTCTAACTCTTTTTCATTTCTTTCTGTTCTAATCTTTATTATTTCCTCCCTGCCTACTTTTTGGCTTAGTTTGTTCTTCTTTTTCTAGTTCCTGAAGTGTAAAGATAGATTTATTTAAGATCTTTCTTTTCTTTTTATATGTAGACCTTTTAACGTAGGAATTTATCACCATCAACTTTCTTCTTTTTTTTTTTTTTTTGAGTTGGAGTCTCACTCTGTTGCCCAGACTGGAGTGCAGTGGCTGCTCCTGGCCCCCGCAGCCTCGACCCGCTGGGCTCCAGCGATCCTTCCGCCTCAGCCTTCCAAGTAGCTGGAACTACAGGTGCGCACTACCATGCCCGGTTAATTTTTTGATTTATTGTAGAGATGAGGTCTCGCCAAGTTGCCCGGGCGGGTCTCGAACCGCGGGCTCAGGCAATCCACTCACCTCAGCCTCCCAAGGTGCGGGATTACAGGCTGAGCCACCGAGCCTGGCTAACTTTCTTCTTAGTACTGTTTTAGCTGCCTCCTATAGGTTCTGGTATATTGCATTTTCATTTGTCAAGATATTTTCTAATGTCCCTATGATTTCTTCTTTGACAAATTGGCTCGTTTAGGTATATGCAGTTTTGGTTCCATATATTTGTGAATATTCCAATTTTCCTTCTACTATTGATTTCTAGTTTTTTCCACTCTGGTCAGAAAAGATACTTGATAAAATTTTAATCTTCTTAAAATCTTCACACTTGTTTTGTGGCCTAACATATGATCTATCTAAGGGCATACATAGGCTAAAACTGAAGGAATGGACAAATATATTCCATGTAAATGGTAATCAAAAGAGAGCAGAAGTGGTTATACTTATATCAGACAAAGTAGAATTTTAGCCTCAAGCTTTCACAAGAGACAATGAACATTACATAATGACAAAAGGGCCAGGAGCTGTGTAATGCCAGCTCTTTGGGATGCTGAGGTGGGAGGACTGCTTGAGCCCAGGAGTTTAAGACTAACATAGGCAACATAGCAAGACCTCATCACTACAAAAAAAAAAAAAAATCAGCTGGGCATGGTGGCGTGCACTGTTGTCCCAGCTACTCCAAAGGTTAAGGAAGGAGAACAGCCTGAGCCCAGGAGTTCAAGGCTGTGGTAAGCCATGAACCTGCCACTGCACTCCAGGCTGGGTGACAGACTCAAAAAAAAAAAAAAAAAAGATAAAAGGCCAAATTTACTAGGAAGATCTGAGAATTATAAATATATATGCACCCAACATGAGAGCACCTAAATATTTAAAGTAAACACTGACAGAACTGAAGGGAGAAATAGATGACAATCCTCTAATAGTAGAAGACTTCACTATCCCACTCTTACTAATTGATAGAACATCTAGACAGAAATCAATAAGGAAACAGTTAACTCAATATACTCATACACTATAGGCCAATAGACCTAACACACATCTTATATAGGTGTTTTCTTTGTGGTTACCATGAGACTTACATAAACTATCCTATAGTTATAATAGTCTGTTTTAAGCCAATAATTCAACTTCAATTGCATAAAAACCAGTATACTTTTACTTTTTCTTCCCCTACATTTTCTGTTAATAATGCCACAATTTATATATTTTTATCTCATGTACCCATTAACATATTTTTATACTTATAGTTATTTTTCATACTTCTGTTTTTTAACTTTTACAGTAGAATTAAAAGTGACTAACCCACCACTATCACAGTATTACATTATTCTGTATTTGTCTATATACTTTCCTTTAACAGTAAGTTTTATGCTTTTATGTGCTTTTGTATTACAATTTAGCGTCCTTTTGTTTTAACCTAAAGGACTCCCTTTATTATGTCTTTTAAAGTAGATCTGGTAGTAATAAGCTCTCTTAGTTTTTGTTTAAAGTACAATTTTATCAGGTATACAATTCCTGGTCGGACATTTTTTCTACTAAGAAATATACTGATACTCTTATTGCTGAGTAATTTCTTATTTTAAAAAGATTTTGTTTGGGTTATAAGTTATTGGCCTAAGATTCCTTGAGGGATACTACTTTAATGTACCTAGTTTGAACTATCTTGGCCAAAAAACAATGATACCAACATAAAATGCTTAGTTGCTTTTAAACTACCTAGTAAACGATATAACCAAGTCTATGACATGTGAGGAAAAAAATGGCTATGGGGCCAAACACCATGGAACATTTTCTTCTTAAAGTCATGGGTCTTGTCAGAGTGAGGGCATCCTTGGCATTGACACTAGGGAGCCTGGAATCTTATAGTCTTAGGTATGTGAGAAAATAATATTTAGAGTTCATCACATTGTTTTACTTGGCATTACCCTGACACTGCTCAATCATTTTATAAATCTGAATGATGCCAAGTCTGCATGTTTCTGATTTAGTTCCACTTAGCAAATCAAAGTGCTGTTTTATAAGTACTGTTTGAGATTTAAGGCAATATTCAAGTGGTATCCTTTGAAATAAGGATACTGAGTCAGAAGACATCATTCAAGTGGCAGATGGGTTAAAGATGCTTTATACAAACCAGCTCTATCAGTTTCCACTAAAGCCCATGCTCTTGCCAAATGCATCCTTTAGCATATACAATGAGGGTTTTTCCCCCCAGATTTACAGGCCAAAATTCCTCTTACAGCCACATCTTGGTTCAGTTTATTTGGAATAAGTTTCTATCTTTTATAGAATGCTGATTGTACACTGTTTGAAGCCATGTTGCCTGAATTCTAGAAGACACAAAAAGTGTAGTAGGTTTGGTAGAGAGGTGAGGAGCAGAGAACATAAGACCTAGGCTAGCACAAATGCTTACTCAAAGGCAAATAGATGACAAGTAATCAGAAAAAAAATGGAAGTGTGCATAACCTCAGATCTCTCGAGATGGAGGATGAACTGGCACATGAAGTGATTAGAGACAACTAGATGTGTGGAGTTTTAAAATATTGCCATGAATTCACTAAGTTAAATGAGGAGGTGAGTACTAATCTCCCCCTTTCTCTCTTCTCTCAATCTCTCACCCACTTTCACGCTTCTCTCCAATTCTCTAAATACTCTCTCCTCTTCAATAATTAGAAAAAAGAAATGTGCTCCAATGGGAGGAGGAGGAGGGGGAGATAGAAGAATGAAGTCGATGGAAAGAAATGGGAGTGGAGAAGAAAGAAATGCATAAAGAGGCTTGAGCACCTGATAAGTTTAAGCAGTGAAGCAGTTTTCAAACTTGATCCCAAATTCTTTGACACTTCCCGTCAAGAATTGAGATCTATGTCCCTTCCTCTTAAATCTGAGTGTCTTTTGACTACTTCTACCAGTAGAATATGGCAAAAGTGACATTCCCTGAAAGTTCCCTCCAAGAGCTCTACCACTTGGAACCCAACCACCACACTGGGAGAAGCCCACATCACGCTGAGGCCACATGTAGGTGCTCCAGTCAACAGGCCCAGCCGAGTTCAATCTTTGAGTCGTTCCATCGCAGACACTAAACATGTGAGAGAAGATGCCAAGACAATCTTCATGGATACGCAACATGTGCCCTCACAAAAGGGCCCACAGAAAGGCCTCATGCTTGGTCTAAGGCTCTGTCATTGCTACCTTAAAATTCTTAATACTTTCAACTTTTAACTTGTGTTTTGTGAGTGAAATCTGAGGGGACAATAGAACATGCACATGGGCAGAGGAGATGCACACAACATATATGTCGGCCACAGTTCCCATTAGCATACAGAAATCACAATCCCCACAGCACAGCTTCTGTAACATATGCCCATTATACCCAAAGTCTATGCTCGAAAGGACTCCATGCTTGGTTTAATGCCCCGCTGCTTCTGTCTTGAAATTTTTCATAATTGTATCTTTGAACTTGTGTTTAATAAGTGCGGTCCAGTGAGACAATGGAGTATGGATAGAGGAGATATGCACCATATGCATTTTCTCTGCCATTCCTTGCCACTCCTTTCTTGGATAGCCTTCACGAGGCTCTGTAAGCACAGAATTCTAACAGTTCCACTACATGAGGAAATTCAACCAGACTCAAAGTGAGTCCAGGGAAAGCATGTTACATTCACAACTGGGTAAGCAGAGGCCCTATCAGCCCTGAGAGGTCACTTTCCACTCAAAACAGAACTTGCTTCCAACACAAGAAGAAGGCAGTGCATTCTAATAAAAATAATCAGTCAAGGAATCCAATGGTGTCCTTATTCATATCCCTCTTCTGTATTAGAAAACCACTTACAATTAAAATGATGACATAAAAGAAAAGGGAAAGCTAAAAGAACCCATAGTTCCTCTTCCTTTTAGACCCTTCTCATTCGTCAACCAAAAATAGAGAATGTTGGTAGAATGTGCACAATTAAATGTTAAGCAAAGAACTGTTGAGTTAAACTTATGCAGCACTTCCACTGTTCTAGTAAGAATAAAATACAAATGCATTTATGAACTATAAAACACAAGTCATGTCATTCCTGTGGTTCCAGATACAAGTTAAATACTCTTATATTTGTATTTAACACTCACAACCCACAATATAAAGATAGATAGCAGTCCATCTTCTCCCATGTAATGTTTAAATCTCTTTACAACATCGCCATCTGTCATTTAGCCTAAATGCTGAATAGGGAAATCACAAACTCTCCAAGTCTCAGGTTTCTCACCTACAAAACAGAGATAAAGATACTTGAGGATGATTCTGAAAGTGAAAAATGATGTCTTTAAAGCCCTTAGCATAGTACCTGGACATAGCAGGCACTCAATTGGTAGCTATTAGAGTACTATTCTACCACTGCTAAAGATAATGAAGATGATGATGGTGATGATACAGTTTCATAAAGCTATCAATTCAATTTCAGGCAGCTTTATTGCAAAAGACCTTCCATACAGTGAACTAAAACGTGTTTCCTTTTAAATTGTACCATGGTTAATTCTTCTTCCATAGCTCTTCAGATGACTAAAAGCAATGACAAGAGTTTATCATTTGCAGTCTACAAAAGTTACTGCACACAAACATAAAAAGGACAGAGGTAGTAAAAGGAGCCTGCTAGATGTAGGACCTGCTACATGTAGACACCATGTCAATGAGAGGGAGGTTCACCCTGACTCTAAACCTAACCCTAATGGCAGGAGACCAAAAAAAGAAGGAAAATTCTAAAATATACTAGAAAATTAAAGCACTTAGTGTAGAGAAAATCAGCTGGAAAATTCTCAAAAGACCTCAAAGGTAATTACAATGGAATAATTCATGAACACAATAATAAGGTGAGAATTGGGGGGGGTTAATTACTGCATAGCCCATTCCATGTCTCTTGTGAGGCTAAGCATTCTAGGGAAGTTGCTGAATGCAGGGCAGTCTGCTGCTATTTCTTCCTCAGAAGTTCACAGCTAAGGGGTCATTTATTCCATGTTACAAGTAAACTATAACATAGCTGCTATCACCCACCTTATATATCCAGCCTCAACTACATTCTTGGAACCATATAAACTTCAACAGAAAAAGTTGGGGAATGAGAAGTTCTTGTTGGCTCCAGAAGAGCAGGGATTTTGTCACCTTTATTAATTGCTAAATGTCTAGTGCCTGGCACATACATACACATTAGTTGTTGAATAAATGAAAAAAAAATGAATTCACAGGGAGTGCAAACAACATCAACTGTGCTATTACTTTCACCCTATTTTCTGGAAACCTTGGAGTTTAATATTTATCCAGATCCTAAAATAAGGTTTAGAGTCTTAATATACAAAATAGAAAAATACCTGAATTTCCAAAACTAAATTATGTCATTCGGTAGCAAAACAAACAAACATGTAACTATTGTATTTAAAAACACAAAAAAGAAGAGAAGAACAAAGATACAAATTCATCCTACAGCACTGAGCAAGATTTTATTTAGCGATCTCTACTTAGGACTCTACAACTAAAACAAAGTTTGGGGAATTGAGAAGACATTTGAAAAGATAAAGGTTTAGGAAATAGATACTATACAGAAAATCTAAAGGAATAGACATATTTCATTCAGAAATGCTGAGCCTTCAAAAATATTTTTTTTAAATTACATTAATAGTAGTTAATGGCTGTCCTGTTTCCACTGAGAATGGGAAAAAGGAACAGCCTTCAATTATAGCGAGAAGTCTTCAGGTCAAAAATCAGAATTCACATCTCAGGGGAAGTGAAATACTGGCAAAGGCTGTCAAAACAGACGTGGATTCTCCTACTCTACAGATTTTCATATATAGAGTATCCATCTTTCTAAGATGATTTAAGTGGATTTCTTCCCAAGGAAGGTGTCAACTACATATCCTCAAGGTCACTGTTTTACAAATTTTTTAATCAAAAGCATCTCTGAAAAATAAGGGAGGGACATTTCCAAGTCTCTCAAGTAAATCACTGTTTTTAAACTTCCCCATTCATTTTTTTAAAGATCTTACATTAGATAGTATTTCACAATATACAGTAGGCTTTCAAGTATTTTGGCTCTGTAATTTATTTGTATATGACATGGTACTGCAGATTGAAGAATAAAAAAATTGGTGGAGAGGGGTAAAAATCAGAAGTCTTGATTTTATTTTTATTTTATTTTTATTTTTATTTTTTTTTGAGTTGGAGTCTCACTCTGTCGCCCAGACCGGAGTGCAGTGGCCGCTCCCGGCCACCACAGCCTCGACCTGCTGGGCTCCAGCGATCCTCCCACCTCAGCCTCCCAAGAAGCCGGAATTACAGGCGTGTGCTACCACGCCCAGCTAATTTTTTGATTTTATTGTAGAGATGAGGTCTCGCCTGCCCAGGCGGGTCTCAAACCCGCGGGCTCAGGCAATCCACCCACCTCAGCTTCCCAAAGTCGCGGGATTACAGGCTGAGCCACCGAGCCCGGTTTGAAGTCTTGATTTTAAATAAACCAAGTTATCCATTCCTGCTCAACTATTTTTTCATTTACTTTTCTTGGGAAGAAGCATTTGTTGACAAGGATTCTGAGTTTCTTTTCCTCCAACAAACAATTTTTTGGGGCCAATAATGGAAAAGAAAATGTCTTGAAGGAAAAAGAACAAAAATCAAAGAACAGAAGGCAAATTTCGTAAAAGGCTGAAAACACTATGAACCAGAGGGCCTTGTCCATCTGCAAGTCTGAACTAAAGGCCCACAAAGCCATATGGGAATGTGTGAAAGTCATTTTTTTTTTTAAACAGCTCAAGGTTTCTTCCCAAGTGTGATTTTAGGCGCAGTTACCCCATTTTCAATCTGAAACAGAAAATAGAGCTATTGGAAAAAGGCTGCCATTCACAGCCAGGTCAGAAGTCCAAGATTTGTTTGGCTTGTGCCCTTTGCAGGACCATAAAACTCAATTCCTCCCCATCCTGAAATAAATGCTAGGCAGAGTAATGCTTCAGAATGTCAACAGAATGCCACAGAAAAGCATTTGCTTTTCTTGGTAACTAGTGCATTTCAGGGCACGAAAGTTCCTATTTTTTATTTCCCAAGAACTAATGACAAAACAATGATCTCAGGCTCTTTTTTTCTTTTTTCCGTAAGAAAAGTGCTAGGGGGAAGTTAAGATGTAGACTTTTTTCTATGCAAAAATGTGTTGCCTCCCTTCACTAACAAACCACAAGGTACACATTTGTTCCCAGGTAGGTCAAAGTTCCTCACAGAGGAAGGATCCAAATGTTCTCAGGGTATGGGTTTTCTTTCCCTTATACTCAGAGAGTTATTTTTAATGTTAGACACTTCTGCAAACAACACCAGCACTGAACCTCCCTGGGGAACCCTTCTTGCAGGCAGGTTGGCTCCACTGGTAAGAAACTGATTTGCACAAGGTCAACAGTTTGAATTTTATCTCTTCAAGGGACAAAACTCTAAAAGACAGAAACAAAAATACAAGGCTGGAGGCAGCGGCTCACATTTGCAATCCCAGCACTTTGGGAGGCCAAGGTGGGAGGATTGATTGAGAACAGAAGTTGGGGACTAGCCTCAACAATATAGCGAGATCCAGTCTCCACAAAAAAAATTTAAAGAAAAATTACCCAGGCCTGGTGGTGTGCACCTGTAGTTTCAGCTACACAGGAGGTAGAAGTGGAAGGATCACTTGAGCCCAAGAGTGTGAGGATGCAGTGAGCTATGACTGCATCACTGCACTCCAGCCTGGGTGGCAGAGCAAGACCCTATCTCAAAAAAAATTTAAAAAAAAAACACCACCACCACCACAGCAACAACAGAAATTCTAATAAGAGCAGAGACAGCACGTCTTGTAAGTACATGTCTTTGGTTGCCAGCAGGGTGACTAATCTAAAGAAGTTAACAGAGTAGAACCTGCAAAAATAGGCCAAAGGACTGACTTGCCCGGTTAACACTGCCTAACACATACAAGATACACACAAAAATAACAAACTCAGCAGTGAGAAAGACCAGCTTTGCCTATTCTGTCATTCTCCCCCCCCCCCAAGACTTACATACTTCACACTCCAGTTCAAAGCATACCTCTGGCTTCCAGCCTTCCCTACTTCCAGCATCTCTCATTCCCTTTACTGCCACAGCTTTCTCCTCCACCACCCTTCACCAGGCCTGTAGGTGTGAGGCATGGGAAGGAAGGAGGGCAAGCCAGATGCAGGATCTGTAAGTACATGCTGAGTGAGATGCTAGCGTCTTGACCACTGCCCAGCAACAGTAAAGAGAATCCAAGAGGAGTGTCTCTTGCCAGGTGCAGCCATGACTGGTCAAATTGAACCATGAAGAGGAAGGGAACCTGGAACTTGTTTAGATCAACTCCTAATTTTCAAAATAAAGAAAATGAGGTTCAGAGAAGTCCAAGTCTGTGTATTTGGGACTAACACCAAGGCCCAACCTTATTTCCAGCACCATAGTTTGCCAGGTTGGACCAGCTGCACGCCTATGCTAGAAACTTACATCATCTCTACACAAGAGAGGACTCCAGCTGGAAGGTAGGAGCTGAAAACTCCTGCTTCGTGTCTCTTTTTCTCACCCAAGGATGTTCACGTCACTCCTTTTCACCTCGAATCCCTTCTAGGGTATTGTTGGGAGCCAGCCGTGGAGGCCCGCCTGAGCGTTAGGATCCAGGCGGGCTGCGGACCCTGAGACCACCAGGTTGCGTTCAGGAGCTGAAGGCCCATTCCCTCCTCCCTTCTTTGTTTTTTGGCATGACCCACTAGTAGGGACTTTGATGATCTAAGCATGAAGTTCTGAGAATATGACAGGCATGGCTGACTCTAGGGATCCATTGTTCCCATTTCTCACAGACTGTGGTTTCGGCTTTAAACTTAACACAGTTCAAGCTCAGGTCACATTTGGGAGCCTTATATATGATACAAACTTCTTTATAAGATTTAAAAGTATATTTGTAGAATTAGTATATACATTTAGAGAGCTGTTTCCAGCTTTAGATGGTATAGATGATTATCTGGAGTTACCAGAAATGGCCCAGCATGAACTTTGGACTGGGCCACATTCCTAAGGGCCCAGTGTCCACTTTGGGCTGGGCTGCATTCTTTTAAACTGGTTCTTTAGCTACAATTAATGTAGGTTTTTTCTACTTATAATAGAAACTGAATTTATTTTATTCATAGAAAGTATTGTAGAATAGGTCATGCTACGTGAGGGAATTATGTTAGTTCAAGCATGATCAAACATGATACTTTAAGGTTTTATAAGAATACAGCTAACATTAGAAATTTCATTGTTCCCACCTTCTACTAATTGCGGTTTTGGCTTTAGTACAATTACAGTTTGTATTTGGGTTTTATTTTAGAAGTTTTATTACTGATGATCAGCCTTATATATTAGGATTAGGAATTAGAAACTTAGAATGAGATCTGAGAATCTATTTTTAATCCTGGAGTTTTATCCTGATATGGACTGAGGTTAGACAAAAACAGTAAGAAATATGAAGCACTTTCAGAGCAAAATGCAAACTCCCCAGCTTAGAATTCAAGGGTCAAAGGTTGGACCCAACTATTTTATCTCCACTATGACCACAAGACACTCACTGCTGCCTAATATCCATATCAAGTACTTACCTAATTCTTTGTTCAGGGTTATCACTCCACCCGGAACACTGGTCTCATTTTCCTGCCCACACCTCTGTCACCAGTCAAAACCACACTCACTTCCAAAGTGCATGACAGATGATTAGCTTACTGAAGGCCTTTCCAAAACAACAAGCAAATTTGAGCTCTTTCTCCCACTTCATTCTCTCCTAGAATTTTGGTTATATGGCTATTATAGAACTTACCTACCACACTGTCTTCTGTGTAGACTATAGTATGTCTGGCTCACTCAACAAATGCTGAGTACCTGGGTAGCTGGGACTGAGTGTTCAGCCCAGAGCATCAGCCCTCAAACTAGCCTTAAAAAGTCACATGATAAAGGTTTCTGTAATTGAACTGAAGGTTTGGGAAAAATTATTATTAATCAGCATTAAATGGCCTAAATACGGGAATACAGAAGAGCATTTTCATCTGAAGAGTTTAAATGATAACTTCCGTATATATTTGAATTTGACTTCTTTTTAAAGTATTTTTATTTTATTTTATTTTAAAGTTGTGGAGTACAAGTCAGGATTGCGCACATAAGTGGTTTAGGAACGGGTGAAGTTTTAGGCCTCCCAGTGGACCCCACTTCGCCTAGGTTAGGATCAGGCACCTTTATTGATGTTATGTTCCCCCCTTCCCCTGGCAATGTCCCGCTACTGCCAATCTCTTTTTTGTAGTTTTATGATAGGTGTTCAGGGTCCACTTATGAGTGAAAACATGTGGTTATAGAAAACAACTTTTCCTCATCTCATCTTTCATCCAAAGAGCAAATGTTTCCACATTTTGTGACTGTGTCACAAAAAGAAGACTCATTATCATTTCATATTATGCAAAAAAAAACCACCCCTATTTCTCTCCAAGGACTGACAAGAGCTTGACTTCCGTCCAACTCCCAAATCAGAAGATCATGCAGAATATTATTGTCCCATTTGTTTAGTCCAAAAGATCCCTAGCAATTCTTAAACTCCAGACACTTTCACTGTGCAAAATGTACCCACCAAAATGCAGTACTAGTTTGGAGGATAATTGGGATTCTCTGTATTTTCCCAAGTCTAAAATTATAGAATGAAAGCTATTTTAAAATCTTAGGGATTTGAATTTTGATTTCCCTGCATTCACATGCATACAACAGGCAAAGGATGAAAATGTCATTGGAGCCACCTCTTGCATGTTTGAAAAATCATGGGTACTCTTTCAAACATATTTGTAGATCATAATGCTTGTAAACTTAAACCGTAATGGGCAGGGCCCATATTTTGCATCCCTGGGCCATTGTAATTCGTCAGTGCTGACATTATCACAGAAGAACTTCCCTTTCATGGTTAGTAGCTTCTCCCTCTCAGCAGATCTGTGATACTTTCTGGCATCGCACACAGGGAATTATTTAATTTAATTTCTAAGGGCCAGATCCTGCCCTTGGATGCGTGTGAGCAATAAGTATTGACGTCAATGGAAATTCTGGGTGTTCATCTGAGGGCAGACTATGGTCCTCTGCATATTCCTAACGTGACTGCGGAAATTCTCTTGGTTAAGAGACTGGTCTGCTTTTGGCACCCTTTCTCTTTAATATGCACAATACCAGAAGTGAGGCATGAAGGCTGTGACCAAGCAAAGAGCTACATGGCCGGTGGGATCCTGTGTGGCCTTTTGACCTAAGCAAAGAATGGGATTTTAAGTTCTTTAAGTTCCTGGATCTGCCACTGTCCTCATAACCCCCCCCCCCCCTATCAAGATTTTTCGTTTCTGGATCCATCTCCTAGTTAAAGAGAACAGAAAACCGAGATTCCAAATTAATACTGATAACTTTTAAAACAGTTAAGTATTATTAGTCAGCCTTAAACAGTCTAAATATGGTAATATTTCCGGAAGAGTACTTCCATCTGAAGAATTTAAATGATGACCTCTGTATACATTTAAATTGGATTTCTAACTTAAAACTTCCCAAGACCATAAAACACCCCTTCCTTCCATCCTTTAATGCCTGATTCCCCTTCTCCTTAGTTCCCTAAACATACTCACTACTACAGTCTCCTTACTCACATCTCTCTGGCCACAGCGGGCTCATGGGTGAACCTGGAACCAAGTCGACATGCTCACGGCTCAGGATTTTTGCCCATGATACTCCATCTGACTGGAATACTTTCCCCATTACCCACCCCACCCCGGCCCCCACCATGATTTTGCCGGGTTTGGGCCGTGCAGCAGTTTTCACAGATTAGAGTCTGTGCCTGTAGCCCTCCCAGGCTGGTGTGGTAGCTCTTCAGTTCTGTGACCTCAAGGGTGGCCCCATCCCTGGCGGCATCAGACCTAGTGGGGATTCTCTGCGGCAGCCCCATCCCTGAGGCAAGCCTGTGCATCCTTTAAACCTAGGTGGAAACAGCCTTGCCTCTACACTTCCACACTCTGTGCCCCTGCCAAATTAGCATCACATGGATTCTGCTGAGGTTTATGGTTTATGCCTTCTGGAGCAGTAGCCAGAGCTGCACCTGTGTCTGCTTGAGTTCACAGCTGACAGGGGCCAAGGAGTACTGCACCAGAATGTCGGGAGCAGACCCTTAAGGCAATACGGGGCAGCAGATGTTGAGGTTCTGTGGGCACACTGGTTCCTCTGGAAAACCTTCTGCCCTCAAGGCCCTAGCGTTCTGGGCCTGTGATGGGAGTGACCACTTTGAAGGTCTGCCTTGGGGGTCATTTTTGTCTTGATGAATAAACCTGACTCCCTTCTATCCATACTAATCTGTTTATCAGGTTGTTGCTTGCCCACACCTTTAGTCTTCTCTCCTAAATATACTTCTTTATTCCTTACATAGACAGGTTGAGAATTTTCCAACTTTTTACACTCTGTTTCCTTTTTAATTATAGTAGTGCCCCCTTATCCATGGAGATACATTCCAACTCCCCCCAGCGGATGTCTGAAAAGGTGATATACTGAATTCCTTAATATATATATATTTTTCCTATACATGTATATATGATAAAGTTTAATGTATAAAGTAAGGCACAGTAAGAGATAACCAATAATAACTAGTAATAAAATAGAGCAATTATAACAATATTCTGTAATAAAAGTTACAGGAATGAAGTCTCTCTCTTAAAATATCTTACTCATGTATGGATATATATGAGTATCCATACATATTTTGGGAGAATATTTGATCTATGTTAAACTGAGAGGTGAAGTCATAAATATTAACATTTCTAATTATTTTTCCTTTTGTCTCTTAAATCTCTAGTTCTTTTATCTTTTATCTCTTAAATTTCTGCTTTAGAAAAGTGGTTTGGGGCTATTTGGTACATATTGACAATTTCATTGCATATTGTATCTATTAGTATGGGAAATTTTATTTTGTCTTATTTAATACCTTATAGTTTAACATTCTCTTTTACTGATAAATCTATTGTGATTCCTACTTTTGTGGTATTTACCTAGTATATGTTTTTAAACAGCTTGAGTGAGATGTAATTCACATATAATTCATCCATTAAAATTGTACAATTCAATAGTTTTTAGTATATATTCACAGAGTTGTGCAGCTGTTGCCATATCAACTTTAGAACATTATCATCACCCCCCTAAAAGAATCCTAGACTCACTAGCAGTCCCTCCCATTTCCTCCCAAGCCTCCAGCTCTAGTTAACTACTAAGCTATTTTCTGTATGTATAGATTTGACTGCGCTGGACATTTGTGACTGGCTTAGCACAATGTTTTCCAGGTTCATCTATGTTGTAACATGTATCAAGAAGTCATTTCTGGCCGGGCTCGGTGGCTCAGCCTGTAATCCCAGCACTTTGGGAGGCCAAGGCGAGTGGATTGCCTGGGCCCACGGGTTCGAGACCCGCCCAGGCAACTTGGCGAGACCTCGTCTCTACAATAAATCAAAAACTAGCCAGGCGTGGTAGCGCGCGCCTGTAGTTCTGGCTACTTGGAAGGCTGAGGCGGAAGGATCGCCGGAGCCCAGCAGGTCGAGGCTGCAGTGGCTGGGAGCGGCCACTGCACTCTAGTCAGGGTGACAGAGACTCCAACTCAAAAAAAAAAAAAAAAAAAAAAGAAGTCATTTTTTTTTATTTCCAAGTAATTTTCCATGATATGAATTTACCACATTTTGTTTACTCATTCATCAGCTGATGGACATCTGCATTGCTTCTACTTTGTGGTTATTATGAATAGTGCTGTTAAAAATATTTGTGTACAAGTGTTTGTGTGGATATCCTGGTATACTTTTACACCCTTTCTGAATTGCATTTTAAAGTACTTTTCTTGTATACACCATAGTATGGTTTTGCCTTATGGTGTAATCTGAAACTTTTTTTTTTACTGGATGTGTAAAGTTCATACACAAAATCATAAAAAAGAAAATTAAAAGTGCCCATAATGCACCACTCTGCTATAAAGTGATTTTTATATATTATTTTCCAATATTCATAAAGTTAATATCTTCCTTTTTGAAACAAAATTGAGATCGTTCAGCAGATGATTTTGTACGTGATGTTTTTCTCTTAATATTATGCCACAAACATTTTTCCTTTTTGTAAAAATAAACCTATGGAATTAATAGCTGAATTACAATCCACTGAATAATTATATAACAGCACATAATTTTAAAATTTGGTTGTTTTCTTATCTAGCATTCTATTAGATTTTATAAACAATGAAAATAATAGCACAATTCAAATTTATTGAGTACCATGTGCCAGGCACTTTCTAAGCACTTCATTTATTTAATACTCACAACAATCCTGTGGGATATATATTTTGTTGCCTATTTTAGAGATGAGAAAACTGGGGTCCAGGTTTGTTCAATGTTTTTAAAGTTAAGACTAAGAATGTCCTTAACATGCAGTCCCCTTCTACTTTATTAAAATATCCTTCTATATTGTCTGCATTTTATACATTTCTCAGTGTATCTCTTCCGGGTTGACTGATTAAACTTTTCCATTTAGGAACAATTCATATCATGGGACGTTAAAATGTTCTCCAGGAATTGTGTTTCCTCCAAATTGAGCATACTGACTACAGTGCTTTTTCTCTTCCTTTTTTCCCACAAGGAAAAAGTAAAAGCATCCTTGAATAAACCCAAAGGTTTCCACATACCCCTGAGGAAAGAATGAGAAGCCATGACATTAGGCCATCTTTGGTGAGGAGCAAGGAGAAAAAACTAAGGGGGCAGCTGGTAGGCTCAGAGCTATCTGTACTGCAAAGCAGAGACTTGAGACAAATGCAGCATCAATAGGAGCCCAGGTAAAGCCGCATTACACAGGTAGATCACTCAGTCCTCACAAAACCATATCTACAGTTACATCACAAGTTATGGTATTTGCAGACCTCAGGAACAGATGCCAATATGCTACAGAGGAATGAAGCCCACTAAGCCCAATTCACTGATTATTCACCAATGCATACCCATGGACCAGTACAAGGCAAGGGTATAGGTCTTCCTCCCTCAATACACTTGAATACTAATTTGAAAAGGAGCAATATCACTGTTTGCATTCGTGCTTCAAACAGGGGACAGAAACAGTTGACTGTCCTTATATCTACTATAAAATAGGAGGGAAAAAATAATTTTTTTAAAAAGGCATTTTTCTTTTGCTTAAAAACTCATATTTATTTAACAAAGTTAAAAATTAAAGCCTGTTTTATATTTCAGTAATATTAGATTTCAGTAATATTAGAAAATTTCATATCTTTAATATGTTTTTAGGTTCCTCCAAAATTCTGGAAAATAATTGGAACATTACAATTAGCTCTACAGCTTTCTTTTTGCAGTAAACTCTAGCATTCTCTTTTTACAATTTAAATGTCTTCGATAACTAAATTAAAAAAGAGTCAACAAATTTTCATTTGATTATACAGATTTCCAAACTTCTTTTAATAGTGATCAGAACCTTGCAATAATGTTTGTAAATTATTACCTTAAATATAATATAGTTAACACCTAGAAATATCCCAATATTGCAATACCCTCTCACCATTAAGTAGGGTTTTATAATTTTGAAAGTACTTCTATATACCTTATTTCACCTAACCTTGAAAATAATCCTATAAGCTAGATAGAAATCATTCTCTTCATTTTACAGATAAGAAAATGGGTTCACAGGAATTAAGTGACATTTCCAAAATGAAACTGCTAGTAAGTGGAAGAATCAGGACTGAACCCTAGATTGCTTTCAAAAAATGCAGACAGGAAAAGCCACTGTCTCCTTATGAGTTGTCAACACTGATGTGGCTGGGGTTTCTGTGGCTGTAACTCATCGCTTAAAGTTCTATTCATCTCCTGAGCCTATTTTCCTTAGAGGTTCATCTTTTCCATTTCCAAATGTAATCCAATCTCAGCCCTCTGCATTAAATTCTGACACAAGGTGCTAGTGACGCTTCCTATTTTAAGAGGGCCTATATAGTTGATGCTGCTTATCTGTGGGTTCCACGGCTTCCAATCTATGAATTCAATCAACTGCAGATCAAAATAAATAAATGAAAAGTAACAATACAACAATAAAAAGTAATACCAATCTATAAACCAATACAGTGTAACTATTTAGATAGCATTTACATTGCATCAGGTATTAAAAGTAATCTAGAGATGATTTAAAGTATACAGCAGGATATGTGTAGGTATATGCAAATACTATACCATTTTATAAAGAACTTGAACATACTTGGATTTGGGTACTTACAAGGATCCTGGAACCAATCTCCCAATTCCAATGCATTTCAATTCCAATGCTTTTTATTCTTCCTGAATTTTACAGAGTTTAAATATCTCTTAATATGATTTCCTTCATATGATATAATAAGCACTAGATAAGTACTCTTATGAGTCTCTTTTATTCTTAGCCCCATCTTATTACCTGAATTGTTAGAAATGCAAGAATTATCTGTTGCATTTAAGTATGTAGAAAATTTCAGATCTTAAAAAAAATCTCTTAAAATAGTCTACCACTTCAATTATTGCATATAGGAAACCTGTTCTGAAATTTCTATAAGAAAAAAAAAATCTTAGAATCAGCTCCACATATGGTAATTATTTACTGATGTAGACTTTAACGGGGTTTGGAGGCAACTCACATATCATGTTAATAATAGTTTATCAGTAACATTTCACCAACAATTTTTTAAACCTGCAAAAGCTGGCTAAAGTGCACAAACTGGTACAAGGAGAGCAATTCTGATTTTCTTATAAGAGAAAAACAATTAAAACTAAATTTATATTATTAAATATAAAACCTCTTTCTTCCAAGTGTTGATTATATAATATTAATAATGATTGTCACTTATATATGGTAGGCACTGTGCTAAGCCCTAAACATACAAATTACATCATCTTTATAACAACCTTAAGAAATAAATACTATTATTATCACCATTTTATAGCCAAGATAGCTGAGGCTTTAAAAGGTTATTTTCCAAAATCCCCCGGCTGATGTTAAAGTCAGCATTCTAGTCCTGCTAGCCTGATTCTTAAGTTTGAAAAATTTACTACTTTTCACTAATTTTTCTAGAAAATGTCCCATGTCCTTTTCTCTGATATTAACTGAATAATAATCTAGGTATCTTTTGAAACAGAATACTTCACCTTTCCCTTAAATAAAATTCTTTAGTTCCGAAAGATTAGCCATACTTTTCAATACTAAGCAGTTTCTATTCTGACATTGCACATTTTTTTTTATTTTCTGCCATTGTCTTTTTTAGACTGTTATCATTTGTTAGTAATTTATCTATTTCCCATCTAATTTGGAAAATAGGTTAGTGCTCTCTCTCCACCAAGCCATGCCCTCCTCTGCCTCAACCATAAGCCATACCATATAATTTCACATTTGTCTATTAACTTTGTAATTCTAAATGGTATTTTTAAATTGGCATTCATTTTTAGATCAATTTTTTTTTTTTTTTTTGAGTTGGAGTCTCACTCCGTCGCCCAGACTGGAGTGCAGTGGCCACTCCCGACCACCGTAGCCTCGATCTGCTGGGTTCTGGCGATCCTTCCGCCTCAGCCTTCCGAATAGCCAGAACTACAGGCACCCGCTACCATGCCTGACTGATTTTTTGATTTATTGCAGAGATGAGGTCTTGCCAAGTTGCCCAGGCAGGTCTCGAACCCGCCGGCTCAGGCAATCCACTCACCTCAGCCTCCCAAAGCGCTGGGATTACAGACTGAGCCACCGAGCCCAGCTTAGATCAATATTTAACATTTGTTTATGTGAGCTACCCTCGAAATCAAGAACATATTTCCAACTTCTTTTTCTCCACGGCACCTAGCATTATACCTTATATACACATGATTTTCAGTGAACAAATGATTGATTGATAAAAAGATGAATCAAAATACCAATAGCATATTATTGGAATTTTTGTGGAAGTCCATGAACTTCTAGATGAACATTCAACATGTGCCTCTCTGGGACTTACTCATTTAGCATATTTGGGGTTTTTTGGAATGAGGAAAAGGAATAAAGTGAACACTAAGTATTTCCTGGATTCTTCATCTCAAGAGGATCTCCCATTAGCCTTCTGCAAATACTAATATTCCACCGAGAAGTAAGATAGCACTACCTGTAAGGAGACCTTTTAACACTTAAATCTGTTTTGCTTTTTCAAACGGGATTTAACAAATATACAACTAACTCCTATAAAACAAGCTATATTCCTCTTTAGATGAAGAAATTAAAAATAGCTGAAGCTGGCAATGGCATTCAAAGATAGTTCAGAGCTACTGGAGAGTTAAAAGAAGATACTGTCATTTTGAGCTACTAGACAGGAAACAGCTAAGAACAAAAAAATACAGACATAATTAGGCAGTTAAAAAACTGACTTGGGCTGGAAGATTTCAGAGTTCGTTGAAAGCTTATTGAACTCTGAGAGATTAGCAGAAAAATACAAACCAGGTATTTTAAAACTCACACTAACAGTCAGGCAAAAACTAAAAAGAGAGGGCTTACTAAAAGTGACCTGTGGTAGCCCTTGGTAAGATCAAGAGAAGACACTCTTTGGAAAAAAAAAATCAGTTTATTTTTAGTAACACAGTATGCCCCTCATATGTTTCTTCCAATTTCTCTCACGATAGTATTTCATGGCTAATTTATGTTATCAGAAAGGTAAACAATCATAATTCTATGAAAAACACAAGCATATGACAGAGAGATATTCTGTTTTTCTTCATTATCCATACCTAAGGTCTAATTATTACTCTAAAAAGAGATCATATTAGCAACTATCACCAGCCAGCAAAAATAAAAGACTTAAGGAAAATTTAAAAGTAACTCCTGGGTTTATGCTGCAGCCTTGATCCTCTTACTATGAAATGGTTTCTTAAATTATATGCTCTTGTAAGTGACACCTTTACTACAGGGACTTAAAAGTCTCGAGAGGCCATAAAAGATTAAGTGTATGGCACATTTTCAATAAAATTAAACCATATACTCTCATGCATTTTACAATTCATATTCTTCCTTCAAGACTCAGGTAAGGCATCCACTTAGTGAGGCCCTTCTCTGTTCCCCAGGCAGGGTTACTCTGGGTCCCACAATACTTTATCCCTGTCTCTGAGAATAGAGTACTTTCCCTCCACACATTGTCATGAATCTGCCTGTCAGGCACACAGGCTCCTCCAAGGCTGAAACACTGATGTACCGGCAACCGTGTTGTGAGTGCCTACCTCTGCATCCAACAAAGCAGCTGCTCAATAAAAATGAGGGCATACATACATGAATTAAGCCTTTAATTGCATACCCGTTTCTTGGTTGGGCAAAATGTGATTTCATTTCCAGGAGAGAAAGCATTTTGCAGTGCAGCAGGAAGAGCAATGGACACAAGAATCCAAAGTTTGGGTTTTGGTACCACCTAGACAAACGTGTGACCTTGAACACATTAGCCTCCGTTTATTCACTTAGAACGTGGCAAGGTTAGACTTGATTTCTAATAATCCTTTCACATTAAATTTTATTTAATTTGGAAAACCTTTTATCTGGCTAGCTTTTTATGAGTTTCTTGGAATTCTTGCCTAGAGTTCTAAATGCTTCAGCCAAGCAAAGAAAAGAGTCATTCCCAACTGGCAAAAGGTGCAATGGATTATTTCCCAGCTAACGCTGGGTAACTCCAAGAATGGAACAATAATGCTTGCCAGGAAGTCCTCGTGCTTTATGGGGTTGTCTCTTTACTGCCTCTCCTTCTTAAGAGAAGTTTTCTTCTCAGAAAACAAAAGCGGCAGCATTCAATACTCCAGAAGGCATTTGGCTGCAAAACAAATGTGCACCTTGTTCTTCTTTTCCATTCTCTTCTACAAAGAGGTTAAAATGATATGAAGAAAAAGTATCTATATACTAGTTTGAGTAATGCACCTCAAGAAAAATATTATGGAGCTATCAAAGGTACAATAAAAAAGTAAAATAAGAAAGTACAATAAAAAAGTAAAAGTAGTAAACACTATGTAGTAAGGCTGTGTTGGTTGTGTGAGTTCCCATGAAAACTCGAGTTCTGTAAATCTAATCACATGGAGGAACAAGAAATATAGGCCCAAAGAAGTCTGAGGCAGAAGGATTTTTAAAAATTGTTCTCTAGAAATTATATGCTAGCAAATAAATCTGCATCATAAGGAAACATCTTTCACACATCATGAAAAGAATTATCTGACTCAGAGACGCAAGGATGCTAGTTTGGGTGTCTTTCCTCCTAAGAGAAAACAATCTTGACGCTATTTTAAAACAAAAAGTTATACTTAGCATTAGTTTACTGTACTGTTTCCTGCTTAGTATATCCCCTTCTTTTGGCAAGGCCCACTTGGAAAAGAGACTGCGTCCTCAGCTCCTGGTTGGCTCTTCAGCAACGAATCCTCTCCAAAGAATGGAAAGCAACCATGGAACAAACGTGGAAACCGCTCCTCGGGGTGTGTGCACAAGCTCCACCCTCGAAAGGTATATCATGTCCTCCTTGCCTTAGAAGAACAGAATAATAA
The DNA here is from genome assembly GCF_000164805.1 of Carlito syrichta. Taxonomy (NCBI): domain Eukaryota; kingdom Metazoa; phylum Chordata; class Mammalia; order Primates; family Tarsiidae; genus Carlito; species Carlito syrichta. Next base: position 760,385 of record NW_007260317.1, read on the forward strand.
GTATTCTCCTCACTTCCAACACCAAGTATGACTTCATTATACTGGAAAGAGGAGAAGGGAGCAGTAATACTCATCCACACAAGGATATGAAGTCCCATTTTCACAAAAGGAGTTGAGAGAATGGCAATCCTGGGATAATATGTTCAGAGCAAATGAAAACTAGCAACTGAAAATAAGGATTTTATTGGATGAAATAAATATTATACGTAAATCCTGGTGACAAAAGAAAAATACCATTTTTATTCCATCTCTCCTGTATTAATGAACCAGAAAGCACAAAAATTATATCAAAATTGCCCAAAAGGTTCAAAAAATCATCAAACTGCCATTTTTAAATTTTATTTTATTTTATTTTTGAGTTGGAGTCTCACTCTGTCGCCCAGACTGGGGTACAGTGGCTCACTGACAGCCACCCCAGTGTCGACCTGCTGGGCTCCAGCGATCCCTCCACCTCAGCCTTCCAAGTAGTCGCAACTACAGGTACACGTTACCACACTTGGCTAAATTTTGATTTATTGTAGAGATGAGGTCTCGCCAAGTTGCTCAGGCTGGTCTCGAACCCGCGGGTTCAGGCAATCAACTCGCCTCAGTCTCCCAAAGTGCTGGGATTACAGACTAAGCCATTGAGCCTGGCCCAAAATGCCACTATTTTGTGTTAAGTCATCATCATGCATTTGTTGACATACCCTAAGGACTCACTGCCAAATCCAAGGTCACCCAAATGTTCTCTTACATTATCTTCTAGAAGTTTTATAGTTTGTCGTTTTATACTTGAATCTATGATCCACTTTAGTAAATTGAAATAGTCCTTTTATCCATTTTAATCATGATCTATGAGTTAATTTTTACGAAAGGCATAGGGTTTGTTTCCAAGTTGTTGTTTCTTTTTTGCATGTAGATTGCCAGTTGTTCTAGCACCATGTATTGAAGACTATCTTTCCTATTGCCTTTTCTCTTTTGTCAAATATCAGTTGACTATATATATGAGGTCTATTTCTGACCTCTCTATTCTGTCTCACTGATCTATTGCTTTCAACAATACCACACTATCTTGATTGCTGTCCCTTTATGGTAAGTACGGAAGTAGGGAATTGTCAGTCCTCTGACTTTGTTCATCATTGTGTTGACTGGGTCTTTTGCCTTCCCATATATATTTTTGTATGTAATTTCGAAAGCATAATTTTATATTCTTTTTATTAAAGACAACCTCTAAAATTCTGTAAGTTACAGACCCCATAACACCAGGATTCACCTCTGTGTGACAGTTTATGTCATAAGTATGGATTAAAACCTGGAGGGAAAAAGCAGAGGGCCGAGACCCTGATGTATGCCCTTATACAAGCAAAAAAAGAAAGAAAGAAAGACTGAGTTCCTTCTAACTCACTCAACGATTCTAATTTTAAACCACATCTGCAGGTACCTCAAGATAGTACCTCTCATCCCAGTATACAAAAAAGATGTATTACTTACTTGTAAAGTAATTTTTTTTTATTTGAAGGCATTAGAGACTAACAACAACTCTGAAGAAAACTGGGCTGCTGTTCCTATGCCTTTTAGTTGTCAAACAGTCCTGAATTTCCAAAGCAGCTACAAACCAGAATTTTAATGTAAGAGTAGGAAATTTTTAGTACCACTTCCTTCATGAAGACCCCTCCAAATCGCCTAGGTCAATTCGGATTCCTTTTCCTCCAACAAAGCCCCAATCTTGTGAGCTGTAATTGTTTGCATATCTATCTCCTTATTGGACTATCATTTTAGTGACAGCAGAGTTTAGATTAAGTCTTATCTTCACAAGTCTAGTGAGTAGCACAGTCCTAAGCACGCCATAGGTGCTCAAATATGGGTTGAATTAATATTAACAAAAAGGAAGATACTATAATTCCAAGTTCAAGAATGAGAAAGCTTGGTTCAGCCCAGGATACACATAGAGCAAAAGGCAAAAATATAATCTAGGTCTCTCAACTTTGAAAATTTCTCCCTAATACAGTAACTATCAATCACTAAAACAATCACATATTTCATAAAGAAGACACAAGAGACTAAAACGGCTATTTCAAAAGAAGAAAAAGTTATTTTTCAGTGCTGCTTAGTACAATTCATCACTTGTTCTTGCCACCATACTTCCACCCTCACCCAAATTATGTGTGAAGTTTAATCAACAGATATGTACATTTTCTTCAGACTAAGGAAAGGAACAGGCAACATATAACAGCCAAAACCATTACTTTCAAAGGAAACAGAAAAAAACTAAAGAAAATGTAGGACCGTTGCATTTCTCTTCTTCAGAACTCTGTTTCAGAGACTGAAAGTGTTCTGGGAAAGTAATGTGGCAAGTATATTCACCTGCCCATCTCACATATTCTCCATAACAAACTCTTCCAAGGCCTAGGCCTGTATATAAACATACACCCACAAGAACACACACTAGTCAGGATACATGGAAAATTTCAGTTCTAACAACCATGGAACTTAAGGACTTCCTTTGGATTCCATTTAGCTCTTTTTCACTTTGTATTGTGATTGTATCTGAGATATAAACTTATTTATGAAAGATTCCCTAAAGGATGGGCAACTCTCTAGTAATAATAGCATAATAATGATAACAATAACTTCTATTCATTGAGTGCATGGCTTTGTACTATACTAAGCCCTCAATAATATTAGCTAATCTAATCTCCACAAACCCTATATTATTCTCTCTTCTTTTTAAATAGGAGTGAGATTAAGCAATTTGCCCAAGTTCCACACAACCAGTACATGGTAAGCAGAGAAACCAACCCCAGATTAGTTTAACTGCAAATTTTCTGCTCATATTCATTCCTCTGTGCTGCTTCTAGGTACAAAGGACTTCATAGGTTGTTGGCCTTCAAATGCTTATATTGCATATACTTAATAAAACATTTTTAAGCACATATCATTCATATATGTATGTATCATACACACATACACACACAAATATATATATAAAACACATGCACCTGTTGTGATAATATTTAATTTAGTTATACTATAAAACAGATCAAAAGGAATTTTAAATTAATCAGCTAAAAGTTAAATAAGCAATATTTTAAAGTTTGGTTTTACTTCATGATTCAAAAACTTTCTTGCTCATATGTTTAAAATAGTGTTCATAATCATGTCCTGAACTTTACATAAACTTTCAGTAAAACTCATTGAAAATAAATGTAACTCCAATTCCAAACAGCCTTTTTGGTAATTTAGACATTTTTTGATCTTCTTGTCAGATTATTTTTACTTCATTATGTGGCTGACAAAGAGTTCATACTAAAAAACAAAACCATCAGCTTTTCAATGTTCTTGTTGTTCCTTTGTGATGGCATTATTAGTACTATGTTTAATCCAGTTTCTTTTCAAAAATTCCTTTAAATCCACTTAGCCAGGATCACGTGAACTGCAATATGTTGAAATCCACTGGAAATAAACTAATGGATTAGGAAAATTCCCACTCCACTCTCAGAATAAATCACAAATGTACAAAACCAGTAATCTTCTGACAAATCGACTGCATAATTATTAGCAACACCCCCACTCAGTGGATTTCCTTGCACAACTTCTGGCATGCTTCTACATCCTCTCAGCTTCCCTGACCTTGGAGAACACTAACCTAGATACTCAAAATCTACCCTTGGATTCAACAAGACCTGCAGAAAGCTGTCCATGCATTGACCCCATAACTGCTTTTATTCACATTTTGATGTGATGCCATCAGCCTAGATGACAGAACCTATAGGAAACTGCTCCTTATCCTGAGTAAGAGGAGAGCTAAAGGTAAAATAAAGGCAAAGGATTTCTTCCTACATCACCTTTAACAAAGGGTGAAAAGAAGAAGAAATCATCATCTCTCCAGATCTCCTAAAACAAAGACTCCTACAATCGAGGAGGAAGCTCATTCTGCTGTTCATGAAGCCAAAGCTTCTATCCCATTAACTTGGGATAAAAATCAGTGCTGCCAAGTCTAATTTGGGGAAAGCAGAATATGATCACCTTTTAGAAAAATACCCTTTAGTGATTCTCTACATTAACTGCCAGCACAATGCTTTTACTATACAACATGTTCGTATCCTTTTCCCCATATTATGGTTTTTTTCTGATTTGTATAAAATATAGTTTCTGAAGCCTGTAAAATTGAGCTGGTTAAAAAAGAATTATTCACTTATGTGACAGCTTGTAAGAGGACTTGCAAGCAACAGAGTACATCTTCATACTTAAAACTTACTTAAAAGTTTGTACTTAACACAGTACTTAAAGCAGTTGGGAAAAAAGGGACTTCTAGTCATGTGCTTTTTAACCTCATGACCACTTTTGTGCAAGGCCGCTGACTTTTACACAGACGTTTCATTGTGTTGACAACAGCATTACGCTCATTCTGAATATGTAAAGTACCATCTAATTTCTGTTCAGTTCATTTTCATTTTAGGGTACTCAGAAAGAATTCTAATACCAACTAATCTAGTTAGCATCGCTCTTTCAAAGAATTCAAAATGTTTAGCCAAAAGATGATGAACAAGACACATTTCCAGACCTTTATTTTCCAGGGGACCGACTGAATTTCTGTGCTTTGTTTCACTAATCCCTGCACACATCCTAGATAATTGAGAAGTTCAAGGTTCACAGTTGTGGGAGATTTATCATGAAGTTACCACAAGTTAATAGCAGAATTCAAAATGTTTCCGATTGGTTCCATTTTACAACATTGTGTCAGTTAGGGCTTTAAAAGCAGAGATTTCAGTCCCAGTAAAGAAACTGAGCTACCTAAAAGTAACACTTACATTTGGAAGCATAGTAAGATTAACTTTAACATTTATTGAATACTTATTTTGTGACAGACAGTGGTATTAAATGCATTATGTGTATAACCTCCTTTCATTCTCAAGTCTCTGGGAAGTACTGACACAATCACCTTTTGAGGAAATTAAAGCTAAAGAGAATATTAAAAACTTGCCCAAGACAACAGAGCTAGTAAGTGGCTGAGTTGAATTCAAACTCAGAGACTAATTCTAAAACTCACATCATAATCGATACACCACATGCAATTAAAGCTATCCAACCACTTGCACATTTCTGCACCAAAGGACCACTATGATTCTTTCATCTGTAAAAAGATGAAGTAGATTTCTTACCATTTGTGAAATATGTTTGCACTTACTATTCAAATACAAACACAAAAACATTATTCCTCCAGTTTTGACATCTTCTAAGACAATGATTCTCAAAAATAACCCCAAGACAAAAAACAATAAAAATATTATGACCCACCCATTCAGGATGGGGATGCCAAAGCTTATAACACGAAGGATATCACAGCTGAAAAGTCTCAGCTAAGAGAGACCTTCCCTGTCTGTCATATCTAAAGTAGTGCCTGCTCCAAACCTGCCAACCTCATCTTCCGTCACAGCAGCAACCAGTAGTTGAACTGCTAGAAGATAATGCAGATTAAAAGTGCTCTGTGAAAGATGAAGAGCCAAACCCAGACCCACTAATCAGAAAAACAACAACAACAAACAAAAACTACCACTGGCCTGCTTCCAGAGGCAACAGTTGATGGGAAGTGGCAGGAAGAAGGGAAAGGGGGTACAGAACAGGAGGACAGACACATAGCCTTGCCACCTAGAATGCAGGCAGGTCATGTGGCTCAGGGACTGAATGTACAACACCTCCAAATAGTGACACAGAGTAGAAGCCCCCAAACACCACTATAAAACCCACTTCTGGACTGGTAACACCAAAGACTAGATAGAGACAATCCCCGAACTGCTAACCTGCAGGAGCAAGCACAGAAGAAGAAAGAGGAAAGAAAACCTGCTAATGAATACCCAGAACTGAAGCAAATTGAAAAAGTCCAAGAATACTTTGTTTTTGCATAATACATGATAAAACATTGCTATTCTTAATAAAGAGATTTTATAATTCATGAGATATAACCAATATCCCAATTAAAAACTAGGCTAAAGAAACAGATAATTCACAGAAGACAAAACTACAAAGACTGTAAAAAAAAACAGTTAACCTCACTTGTAATCAATGAAATACAATTAAAAACAACAATGTCATATCAACTATTGTCTACTACATTGACAAAGAAAGAAGAATGGAAAGTAATCAACATTAGCAAGAGACAAGATAAATGAGCTCTCTTGTGCACTACTGGTATAAGTATAAACTGGTATGACATTTAGAAAGTCCATTTGCTAAATACACTAAAATGTTAAATGTGTATTCCTTTGGCACAGCAATCCTACTTCTAGAAAATAGACAAAGATATATCTGCAATAATGTTTATCACAACATTGTTAATAATCATGAAAATTATAGACAACCATTACACCTATCAGCAAAAGGTCAGTTAATTTAAAAAGTATTAAAATTGATATCTTCTCTCTATACTAGATAAAAGTTATAAATAGAAAGAAATTCACTCCCAACAAAACTGTAAAATATTTAAAAGTAAATCCAATAAGAAAGGGACAGGAAGATTATAAAATATTATCAAATGACACAAAATCAAGTAGAGAGATATACTCTGTCCTTAAGTGAAAGACAATGTCAAAAAATATCAAATCTTCCCAAATTAGGCTGTAGACTGACTATAATTTCAAACAGAATCTGGTGATTAATTTTCTTGAACTAGAGAAAATAAAAAGTTTATTTTAAAGGTGATTATATGAGAATAGCCAAGAAAATCTTTAAAAAGAAAAATGAGGGCGTGGTTAATAAGCCTTACCAGAAATCAAAACTGTATAGAATTGGCACAGAACTAAAGAATAGGAAAAATGACAGAAAACAAAGTTCAGAAATAGGTACAAATATATGTGAAAGTATAATATATAACATATATGATATTTCAATTCAGTGGCAAAAGAACATTTTAAAACACTATAGGCAGAGCTTGCTAGACATTTGGAAGAAAACAATGTAATACACTTACATCATACTATATATAAACATAAATTCCAGTCACAGTAAAAGATTAAAGCTCTCAATTTAAAACAGAGTCAAAAAATAAATGATATCCAGAGTGAAAAATGGTTTTCAATACATATGACAAAAGATTAACATTCCTAATTCACAAAGTACAATTACAAACTGATAAGAAAAAGCTCAACACCCAATAAAAAAGGCAAGAATGTGAATGGGTAATTCACCAAAGAGGAATTCCAAATCACTAATAAATTTGTGAACATATGCACACCATGACTACAGTAAAAAAACCACATCAATGAGATGTTGTCCACCTGCTAGACTGAAAAAGATTAAAAAGAGCACTAATATCCAGTGCTGATGGGAATGCTGGGAAATAACTGCTTTGATGCACTGCTAGTGGGAATGTGAATTGCTACATTTTTTTCTGAAAATTGTCTAGCAAGATGAATTACAATTTTTTTAAACAGATTTTTTTATTATAAAATTGTAGGGTACAGTTAAGGGTTAGGTATACAAATGTACATTGCTCAGGCACCCTTGTTGATAAGGGGCATCTCCCCGTCCCCAGACAGATATTGACTACTGTTAACCCCACCTCCCTTCCCCTCCCTACCTCCCCCCATAGTTTCCCACCACTATCAGTCCTTTTCTTTTAGGATTATGATAGATGTTCAAGGTCCACTATATGAGTGAGAACATGTGATGCTCAGATCTTTGTTTCTGTGAGAGATCACTCAGTATTATAGAATCTAGTTCCATCCAGGTTGCTGCGAAATTCATGATTTTGTTCTTTTTTATGGCTGCATAGTTTTCCATCGTGTATATGTACCACATTTTAAAAATCCAGTCCTCTTTTGATGGACAGCATGGTTGCTTCCAGGTTCTTGCTATTGTGAATAATGCAATGCATTACAATTTAAAATGCAAGTCATAAAAGAAGAAAATTCATAAATTAAAAGCTTCTGTTCTTTGAAAGAAATGTTAGGGGGAAAAAAGACAAGTCACAGACTGGGAAAAAATATTTGCTAATCACATATTTGATAAAAGACTTGTATCCAAGAACATATACAGAACTCTCAAAACAATAATTAGAAAGCAAAATCATTCATTTTTGTAAACGGGCAAAAGACTTGAACAGACACTTGACCAAGAAAGAATATACAGATGGCAAATAACCACACGAAGAGATGCTCAACATCATTAGTCATAGGGAAGCGCTCATTAAAGCCATAAAGGACATGGCACTAGACACCCATGAGAATAGCTAAAAATTAAAAGATAGACAATACCAAGTAAGTGACAAAAATATAGAGAAACTAGAACTCTCACACCTTGTTGATTGGAAATGCAAGATGGTATAGCCACATTGAAAAACAGTCTGAGAGTTTCCTCGAAAGTTAAAGAGACACTTATCATAAAGTCAAACAATCTTAGGCCTCAATCTCTACCCAAGAGAAATGAAAACATATGTCAACATAAAGATCTGAAAACAAATATTTATAGTGGCTTTATTCACAATCACTAAAAACTAGAAACAAACCAAGTGTCCATTAATAGAAGAATGGATAAACAGATTGTAGACTATCCATATAATGAAATATTATTCAACAATAAGAAGAAATGAAGGGCTGATATAGGGTGAATTAAATACCAAAAACATTATGCTAAGTGAAAAAAGCCAGGCACATAAAACCACTTTATTATTCAATTTACAGATGCTTCTCAGCCTATAATGGGGTTATGTTCCAATAAATCCATGAAAAATTTAAAATATCACAAGTCAAAAGTGCATTTAATACACCTACCCTACTAAACATCATAACTTAGCCTAATCTACCATAAATGTGCTCAGAATACCTATGCTTACCTACAGTTGGGCAAAATCATCTAACACAAAGCTTATTTTATAATAATATGTTGGGTATCTCAGGCAATTTATTGAATGTTGTACTAAAAGTGAAAAAAAAGTGGTATGAGTACTTAGTATGGTTTCTATTATAAATTCAAAAAAAAGTCAAACCATCGTAAGTCGGTAATTGTATATGACATTTAGGGACAGGTATCAATTCAGAGGCAGATAAGTAATGGGGGTGAGAAGAGGAGACTGATTGCAGAGAGTCGGGAGAAATTTTTAAGGTGACAATCTATACTTGATATTGGAAGTGTTTACATAACTATATAGTATATGAGGGTGGACCCCGATAAAACAGGAATATATTCATTAAAAACTGTGTATTTATTCTTACATGTTGAAATTTCAGTCAACTTCAAAGCACTCTCCATTTGATGTAATATACCTATCAGATGCTTTTGATGCTATCCATTTTGATGCCTTTTAGGTATCAAAAGTGCTTCTGCCATTTTTTGCTTCACTTCTCCCACATCAATTAAAAGTTTCTCTTTGAGGACTATTTTTTTCATACAGGAAAGAAACAAAAGCAGTCGTTTAGGGCAAGATTGGGTGAATAGGGAGGGTAGGGCATGGGGATCATGCCATTTTTTTAAAAAACTACTGAACACTTAGCAGGGTTTGGGCAGGTGCACTCTTTAAATCACACACCATGAAATGAGCAAACATGTTGAAAGAATCTCAAAAAAAGAAAACAATGAAGCCAAACGTAACCTCTCACAACAACACTATCTGGCACACTGATGCCGATAGGTTCCTAGATGGGTACCTACGGGGGAGGGCCTGTACTACAAGAGCCGACTCTCCAAAGAATAATTTCAGTTTGGGGGATCCCCCCTCGTATATGTGTGTCAAAATTGATTTTGCTACATGTAAATTGTATCTCACTAAATTGACTTTATAAAATTTTTAAATGCATAAAGGGCATCCCATTTCCCACTTTGAGAAACCTACACCAGAGAAAAAAATGTGTGTATACAATGTGTATATATAGTCTATACAGTATATATAGTATATACAGTGTATATACTAGATACACACACTTAACTATTTACTTTTCTATTTATTTAACAATTTCCCTGTTAGTAATATGTCATTTTCAATACTACAGAATAAAATACAAGTAATTAAAAAGAATGAGTTAGATCATATTTATTGACCTAGACAGATGTCTATGACATACTATGCTATATATGTGGAGAAAATAGATTATAGAATGATGATTATATTTGAATCCCTTTATTTACTAAAAACAATTTTTTAAATATTTATATGTAAATATAATGTATGAGGCATTAAAAAAAGGTGTGGAAGTATAAATATCAAACACTGATTAGCTTTGAGGGATAGAAACTAAGAAAGCCAGGGAAATAAATAATTATCTTTTTCCTTATTTTTCTCTAAGCATTTATTAGTTTTATAATTTTAAACCATCTAATAAGCTTTTATTAAAAAGTTTTTAAAATCTAATATATGCAGTTTCTCAACTTTAACAATTTAAATATCAAAAACTACCCATGTGGAATAATTCCAATTTTGAAACCATATTTATAATGTAAATATATATTAAATGTAGGTATTATTTAATATACAGATTAAATTACTATATTATAGATATAAACCTATAACATACCAAAATTGTAACACTCATCATCTCTAAGTAATGGAATTTTAGATTATTTTTCTCTTCTTCATTCTTTTCAAATTCAAACAGTAAATTTTTCAATGCCAATATTATTAAAAAATACATTTAGTATACACATAAGAAAGAATATTTTATGCCCTTTAGAAGCATTTTCTTTTCATTTGTTTTTTTCCAAATAGATTTCTCACATGAAATAATTCAGAATGTGACAAAACCAACAGTATTAAGAGTTTATATAGGTTCAGAAAGGAGTCAAGATGGCCACCATGGAATTGAAACTCTAAACAGAACCAGTAACAATCCAGGAAATCATCATAAGAAATCTATCCACCAAAAAAAATTCCAAATCCGATGGGATTCTACAAGACATACAAGGAAGAGCTGATACCAATCTTATTCAAAGTATTCCAGGCAATCGAGAAAGATGGAATGCTCCCCAACTCATTTTATGAAGCCAACATCGTACTGATACCAAACCTGGCAAAGATCCAACAAGGAAAGAGAATACAGACCAATCTCCTTGATGAACAAATATGCAAAAATTCTAAACAAGATTCTAGCAAGTTATATCCAACATCACATCTCAACGGTCACCCATCATGACCAGGTGGGCTCATTCCTGGGATGCAGGGCTGGTTCAACGTTTGCAAGACCATAATTAACAGATGTAAAACCAAGAACCACATGATTATATCATTAGATACATAAAAAGCATTTGACAAAATCTAGCATCCCTTCTGATAAAAACCCTCAAGTACCTAGGCATAGGAGGAACACTTCTCAAAACAGTAAGAGCCATCTATGATAAAGCCACAGCCTACATTTTGCTCACTATGCAGAAATTGGACGCATTCCCCCAAGATTGGGAACAAGACAAGGATGCCCACTCTCACCCCTCCTGTTCAATAGTGTTGGAAGTCCTAGCCAGAGCAATCAGGCAAGAGATGGGAGTCAGGGGTATCCAAATAAGAAAAGAGGAAGTGAAGCTATCCCTCTTTGCAGACAATCTGATTCTGTATCTTGAAAACCCCAGTGAGTCTGTCAAAAGCCTCCTCATACTGATAATCAACTTTGGTAAAGTCTTGGGGTAAAAAAAAAAAATCAATGTGCAAAAGACAATGGCGTTTCTATACACCAACAACAAGTAGACAGAGAACTGACTAAAAACCATAATATCATTCACAATAGCCACACACACACAAAAAGAAATACCTTCGCATCCACCTAACTAGAGAAATGAAAGATTGTTTTAACAAGAGCTACAAAACAGTACTCAACAATATCAAGAATGACACAAACAAATGGAAAAGCATTCCACGCTCATGGATCAAAAGACTCAATATTGTCAAGATGTCCGCCCTACCCAAGGCAATCTACAGATTCAATGCAATACCCATCAAATTACCAACATCATTTTTCTCAGACCTGGAAATGACAGAAATTCATATGGAAACAAAAAAGAGCATGAATAGCCAAAGCAATCCTCACCATAGAAACAAAGCAGGAGGTATCACACTTCCAGATTTTAAACTTTATTACAAGGCTACAGCAAACAAAACAGCCTCGCATTGATATAAGAATGGGCACATAGACGAATGGAATAGGACACAGATTCCAGAAGCAAAAACTCGGTCTTTCAACCAACTAATCTTCGACAAAACCACCAATAACTACCATTGGGGAAAGGAGACCACATTTAGCAAATGGTGCTGGGAAAACAGGCTGACCACATGCAAAAGAATGAAATTGGACCCTTACTATATACAAAAATCAATTCTAAATGGATCAAAGACCTAAACATAAAACCTCAAACTATAAGAATCCTAGATGAGCCGGGCTCAGTGGCTCAGCCTATAATCCTGCGCCTTGGGAGTCTGAGGTGAGTGGATTGCCTGAGTCTGCGGGCTCGAGACTCGCCTGGACAACTTGGCGAGACCTCATCTCTACTATAAATCAAAAATTAGCCAGGGGTGGTAGTGCGCGCCTGTAGTTCCAGCTACTTGGAAGGCTGAGGCGGAAGGATCGCCGGAGCCCAGCAGGTCGAGGCTGCGGTGGCCGGGAGCGGCCACTGCACTCCAGTCTGGACAACAGAGTGAGACTCCAACGCAAAAAAAAAAAAGAATCCTAGATGAAAACGTATGAAACACTCTTATGCATGTAGGAGTAGGCAACAAATTCTTGACCAAATCCCTCAAAAGTGAATACTATAAAAGCCAAGACAGACAAATGGGACCTCATCAAACTGAAAAGCTTTTGCACAGCAAAAGAATTCATCAAGAGACTGAAGAGACAACCCACAGAATAGGAAAAACTTTCCTAAATATGTATCTGACAAAGGCCTAACATCCAAGATCTACAAGAAACTCATACGAGCCGAAAGGAAAAAAAAAGGGCCAGGTGCAGTGGCTCAAGCCTGTAATCCTAGCACTTTGGGAGGCCAAGAGGATTGCCCAAGTCTACGGGTTCAAGACCAGCCTGGGCAACATGGTGAAACCTTGTCTCTACAATTAAAAAAAAAATTAGCCGGGCATGGTAATATGTCCCTGTAGTTCCAGCTACTTGGAAGGCTGAGGTGGAAGGATCGCCAGAGCCCAACAGGTTGACACTGGGGTGGCCATAAGTGTGCCACTGCACTCCAGCCTGGGCAACAGAGTGAGACTCCAACTCAAAAAAAAAAACAAAAAACACCCTATTAAAAAGTGGCCAAAGAACATGAATAGATATTTTTTCAAAAGAAGATATACAAGCAGCCAATAGGTATTAATACATGAATATCTAAAATGCTCAATCTCACTAATCATAAGAGAAATGCAAATCAAAACTACAATGAGATACCATCTAACTACAGTAAGGATGGCCATCATTAATAAATCAAAAAACAACAGATGTTGGTGCAGGTGTGGAAAAAAGGGAACGCTTCTACACTGTTAGTGAGAGTACTAGTTCAATCTCTATGGAAAGTAGTGTGGCGATTCCTAAAAGAACTAAAATTGACCTTCCATATGACCCAGCAACCCATCTCCTGGAAATATACCTGAAGCAACATAAATTGTTCTATGAAAAAGACACTTGCACATGCATGTTTATACTGCACTCTTTACAAGAGCAAAAAACATGGAACCAACCTTACTGCCCACCAAAAGTGGACTGGTTAAAGAAAACGTGGTACATACATACACATGATGGAGTATTACGGAGCCATAAAAAGGAACACAATCATGAACACATCACAGCAAACTGGATGGAATTGGAGACCATCATACTTAGTGATCTATCACAGAAACAAAGAACTGAAGACTGCATGTTCTCACTCCTTAAGTGGGACCTGAACATTAATCACATTAGCACAAGAGAGGGATCAGCCATTGCTGGGCACTGCTGGGGGTGGGAGGGGAGGGCACATAACAATACAAAGGGTACCTGGTCCCAAACTAGGGGAAGAGAGCACCAGTTGGAGGCCCAAACGTCACCTGCAGGTAGTGTACTTGTGTAGTTAACCCTGCTTTGTACACCACATCTCTATAATAAAATAAAACTTAAATTTAAAAAAGGAATGTATATAGCCTCTACCAAGTCTGCTCCCTTCTCTATGCATAAATCTTTGCAATAACATGGGGATGGATTATCCCATCAGTTTTCTCCTAGATCCTCCCTGTCTACTCCCACACTACCATATGATTGTAAGTCGTGTTGAGACAGAAAAATGGCATTTTTCTGGACAAAAGAGTCTCAATTCAATCTCCAGTTGCTGTCAGGACGAGGCTGCATTGGGACAGAATCGGGACATTGAAGATATTATTCCACATATCTCTAGCTCCTTCAGAGGCATTTTCCAAGAATTTTAACAAGGTGAGGATTATTCAGTATTGAATTTTAATTGGAAAGGTAGATCTAGAACTGTATATTTAACATAATTTCAATTATGTTTTAAATATATAGAAATACACATATATGTTATCTTTAGGCTAAAAGACTTTCCATTTTTTCAATGAACGTTCACTGCTTTTACAACTGGAAAGAAAAGTTAACTTCTAAGAGGTAGGTACTTCCTCAGATAAATTCAGTGACATCTGTACTTGGGTGGATTTTTTCCTAAAACAAAGAGAAGAGAAGAAGGAAGATCATCTGCCTTGTGAAATCAGCCATATGCACACAATTAAATATTTAGCAGAGTTTGGGCAACAGAATTTCCTCCAGGTTTCCTTTCTTTTAAAGCTCCTAGTTACGAGAGACAGTGATGAAATAAAAGATTAAGATAGAGAAGAAACCAGGATACTAGGACCAATGGTATTCAGACCATGGCTGACTGGTCCACAGTAAATGAGACAGAATAGTCAAACTGTGCAGTCCCTGCTGGTGGCAGGGAACAACTGGTCTGGAAAGAGCATTAGGGAAGTCTGGTACCCCAAAAGATGACCTTGTACAGTATTGTGAGTGGCAACATAAAATAGTGGTATACAGTAAACACCCAGTAAATGCTGTTGAAAATTGAATCAAGGTATTTTGAGTATTCATTCCTCCCAACCAGGAAGAAAATGGGCAGCTATAAAACCTCTTCATTACACAAATAGGCTCCTTCTCCTGATCCCTAATAAAGAAAGCTTTACCCTCCCAACCCTAAGAATCCCTGCTCTGGATAAAGACCTTGAAAACTCACTTGTATTAAACAAGACTTTGAAATGAACTCCTTAATTTTGATTCAGAAATTCTGAGCTCCAGAACCACAATCATCATTTAAGAAAGGTTGCTTATATACACATTACTTCAAAAGCACACTCAAAATCCCATCATGTGTGCCTGAATAGTTGTGACACCTACTATTTTGAGTACTTATAAAAAAATGAGGTAGTACAGAGATTTCACTTAGCTAACTTCTCAAATACATCTTTCACCATTGAGGGGGCTAGTGTATAGAGTTTTTACCTTGAAAATTTTCCCCACAAAGTTTAGAATCACAGTTTGATATACATATACATGTACGTAACCCAATCTTTAGCCCTCTAAGAGAGTCTTCTACGATGATATAGTCCATATCACTCTACAGTATGTTAATAAACATACAAAGAAATAGCATTCAATGCTGCACACTAATCACTTTTCAAGGTCAGTTTTAAACATTACAAATGCCAGGGTGGAGGGTAACCTGATATTAAATGATCTGCTGGGACAGAGTTTTGGTTGCGCTGTCTGTCCAGCCACACCCACCTAGGTTCACATTGACAGACACATGTCCTTTTCTCCCCCTACAAAGCAGAAAGCCAATGAAGCAGATGTGTCTTTGTCCCTTGACACTAATGTCAAATGTGACACTAATCTGGCAAATGAGAGAAATGAGGCTGATACAAGCATCTGGGGTAGAGTGCAAGAAATTACAGTGTATTTAATGGTACAATTTGTGAAGATGAAGATAGGTTTATAGTGCATTCAGTTAAGTACAGGAAATCAGTACAGGGGAATGAATAAAATAGGAAGGCAGGTGGATATCCCAAAACCTCAAAGACAATATTAAGTAGACTCGTTGTACTGAGAAGCTATAGGAACCACTTTGAGAGTGAAAGTAATTTATTCAACCCACTAATAAAATTAATTTTGAAGTATAATTAAAATCAACAAGTGTTGGCAGAAATTATTGTAAATTTCCACGAAAATGCCAAATCATGACACAATTGTTAAGTCACAGTACTCAAGAGAAGAATTTGAATCCACAATAATCTTTTGTGCTTGTTGGCTATTGTCACTTTATGCTTACCTAAAAATAGTCCCCTGAGCACTATACTTGGTGCTAACTGCAAGAACAATTCTTGTTTCACTGACTTGAGCACTTTTGCTCAACTGAAGTTAACAAAATGGGCCACAACAGGGAAGTGCTCGATTTATTTGCCACAGCAACACAGGAAAGTCAACTATAGAAACCCTAGTCCAGTATGGAGTCTAATGATTGAAGAAAGAGGCACAAAACCAAAAGTGGCAGCTAATCACATGACAAGAGTCCTCCTCATAAAGAAATACTGGCAAATGTCTTAAGTAGTGTCATCCACTTACAATGGCTACAGTTCAAGCTGCCTGGATTCAGAGGGTTGACTAGATGACTTTCGCAGCACAAATAAGTTTTTGGAAATTTGATTTCATTTTAGGCTCATTCACTATGCTCTACATACAATCCAGAATGCTACATGAATATTATATTCCTTGCCCTCCAGTTTGTGTTCTAAATAAAATCCTGGAAAATGTATTTCCCTACAAGGCCAAATTAACTTTTAAGTTTTTCATTTGATTATAATACAGAAAGCCACTGCACAAAAGCTCCATTTACACCTCAAAGTCAAGAAGGAGATGAGATAAAGGAAGACAAATAACTGAATCTGGATCTGTAAAAGTTACTTAATACATGTCAATTTATTCCTAAAAAGTAGCCTTCAAGTGAATCAATTCTTTATATATGTAGTAGAACATTTCCAACAAATATTTACAGCATTCTTTTATTAAGAATCATGACAGCACAAAGAAGCAAAAGATATCTGATCCCGGTTCTTTCATAAAGGTCCCTACCAAATTCTCCCTCTCACTTGTCACTCCTTGAGTGAAATGCAGTGAGAATACACTCAGGCTCAAGAAACTATAGGACAAACATACATGTCTGTGTCAGCAAGTCAGTGAAAAAAGTGCAGCACACGACTCATCACTATTTAAAATATTTCCATCACTGATGCTCTACTGGAATTACTCCATCACCTTCCCATAACATTAGAGTTTACTTTAAAAACTCCATAGGCTAGGTGAGGCTAACATTATTTCCAATATCATGTGTATTGTTCACATGAAAACATTAAGACAAGTTTACAACTGTGCAAAAATACATGAAAACAATCCACTTTTCTAAAAATATGATGTAATGAGGAATACTTCAACAAGATATATGTATTAAAGCTTATTCGTTTATGTTAGTTTCCATTAACTGGGCTATAACTAAAAATAGTAGAGATGTTTCTTCTATTATTAAATGGCGAACAGACATTCCAAGCTAGACTATCATTTGCCCTTGTCTGAGCAGTGGCTGTTTAAGAGGGACTATAAGCTGCAATGTAAAACATGAAGGTTTGCCTCTCATCTCAACAGCCGACAGTCACATCAGGTAAAGGTGAGACATCTGAGAATGAGGCTTTGCTTTGTGAAGTGGAGCTCAACAGCTATCATTTTTAACATGCTTAACTATCCGATATCTCAATCACTTAATTTTTTTCCTACTGGGATTTTTTGGTCTCATTTTTAAAATAAAGAATATACCACTAACTGACCAGAAAATAATTATTATACACTGCTACCCATAGACATGAAATTCTGTAAATAACTGGGGGAAGGGGTAGTGTATAAAAGTGATCTCTTTCTGAGATTTTAGCGGCCCAGTTTCCTCATTGCATTCCCATGTAAATACTTTCACTGCAGATATTTCAAATATTATGCCATAATTGTACAAAATAATGGAATATCACCAAGGAGAAATCCTAGAGTAGGTGTTCTGAATGTCTTGGTGAAGAAAGTCACTTCATTTGAGAGGTCTCTGCCCCTTCGACCTCACCCTCCTTACCAATATACATTCATCACCGAAAAGGGAAATATTTACAAAAGTTAGTTTAGTTATGTTTAAATATTATGTTTAGCTGTCTGGAGACCATGTCCTCGAGATTTATATACGAAATCAAGGATTGAACTTCATAACAATTAGAAAGCCACACTGTGTAAAATCAAAGACTTAGTTAAAAGAAATTAAAATAGTTTTACCATTGGTGCTAAACTGAAATGACTCCATCTCTTCCCAACACCTGGAACCAAAAACTTTTGAACTTTCCTGTAAACAAACCCAGGCACACAAAATGCTCTGTCTGCAGCAAGGTACCACCTCTGCTCAGGCATTTGGGTGAAAAATGTGGAAAATGCCTGAGGACTCTTTGAAGCAGCTTGGGAGAAGTGAGAGCAGGAAAGAGGCTCTTCTCTAGGGTAAGTTTGTTTAGTAGAAAGTAAGCAAGTTGTCAGGGTAAAAGTTGACAATGTTGATTCCAACAGTTTGAACTGCGAATAAACATCCAAAGGGATTATGTTACTGAGAATTAGAAAAGATTCCATTGAACTCAATAGAACACTTGTGTTTTCAAGGATAATATGCCTTCAAGCCACACTCTGGGTCTGAAGTTTAAAGTTAGAATTACCCTAAGCCCTTTCCATGCCACATTAAAGAACATTAGAGGGCTTGACCCTCTAATATGTGCCTAAAAATATTAGAATAAAGATGGAATAAAAATAGATTTCCTTTCCAATTTTTGAATTGGAAGTACTACACACACACACACACACACACACACACACACACACACACACACACACGGGAGACAAGAAAATTGAAGAAAAATCTATGTTCTTCCCAAACATCTAAACTTAAGCCCAGTTTCACTAACTAATTTAGGAAAATAAATGCATTGCCCATAAATACGTTTTCCCTTCTTATGACCTATCAAAGAGCAAAAACAGGGCCTAATCTTATGAAATCCATAATCCTCTTTTCTGCTCACCAAAGCCACATTTAAGTCTGGCTTTCATCTCAGGCTGTTGGGTTTTCTACCAGGTACAAAATGAAAAGTTGGAAGAGTCTTGTGTTTTTTTAAAAGCAAAACAATTTGGTTGCCACTCAGCAATTCCTGGTGACATGCCAGGAAGCCTGTTAATAAAGCTAAAAATTTTTTTCCTAACTTAGAGTTTACAAAAATAAGTGTGACATGTTCATAGCCTGTCAGTCAATCCATCTTTTTTTCATTTTTAAAATATTTGTAAATAAGAGGAAACAAATACTTTTGATTTTTTAAAGTGTATTTGGATCAATATAATGCAGGTCTGCCTTGCATGATCTTAAGAAAACAGAGGTAACTTGGAATACTCTTCTCAGTTCATCTCAAGTCCTTAATGCTTCTCACACGGGAGTCTGCAATCATAATCTTTACCAAAGCCTGAGAAAGGCAGGCAACTCATATGCTCTTTACCAGCAAAGTTTGCAGGCAACCCTGCAAAACATTGTTTCTCCTCGCAGCTCTGACATATATTCACTCTCCTCCAAGAATCAAGGATGTGAGAGAGTATGGCTCACAGAGTCCTCATAGACTCTTTGCTCTTAAAAAGAAAGTCAAATTCCCCAGATATTTTCCATCTCCACCAAGAGAAGAACATTCTCAGTTCTGCCTGAGGATCATTATCTCTTTTATATTTCATCTTTTTATTAGCTGGGTTCATAGAAAGGACATACACAGAAAGAGGAAAATAGATGCTTCTTAAAAGACACCAAATTTAGTAATTCTCTCAAATCTACTGGCACACATCTAGAAAGTCATATTTGTACAACACAGCATTAGGTTTTCATTGGTTCTGTCTTTTGAGAAGAAAACACATGAATCGCTCATAACTTCAAGCCAAAATACATCTGTAAACTATGAGAAATATTTGTTATAGAAAGACAAGTCATCACAATTAAAAAGCAAGAGAAGTGGGTGGGGAGAGACAGACATGAGCTCATCTGGATGCCACTCTACTGTCCCCCAAGCATCAAGTTGCCAACTGAACACTGTAAGGTTTCCGCCAACTCCCATAGCCTTACCTGTTAATACGAGATTACTGTAAGTGTTGGAGAATTGCTCCTTTAGAAGAACCAGATGCATCTGAGTTGCCTTCTCTCTTTGGAGCTCCAGCATAACATCAGGGTGCTGGGCAATCTTGCAGCCTTTCTGTTTATCTAAGGCAACATCACTTCGAACAATGTCTACAAAAAGAAAGAAAGAAGGCAGGCAGCAAAAACAAAACAAAAAAACAATACACACATCAAAGTCTTGTTTCACCCACAATGACAGAATTTATAAACTACCAGCATTTTCATCAGACTGCAGAGATGCAGAAGTAACAAACCAGAAGGATTTCTCCAGCTTCATGAGATGTCTTATAAGTTTCTCTGATCATTTCCAAATTCCTTGGAGGAGATCTCTGTTTCTTAGGTCACTATGATCTCATTTGAGATTCTCACTCCTCCATTCTCCACCCAAGCTCATCTCCAGGACTCATTTACCTCCTGGGGCCTTTTTTAAACTTCTTATTACCATTTTCCTTGGGGAAAAATAATGTAATTGAATACTAGAGGCTATGAAGATCATTTCCTCTGCCTCATGCCACAAGAACAGATGATGGCGCCAATGTGTGTATTCGGGATACTTTACCTATTTTTAAATTTACCTCCCAGCCAGCCCACTCAACTCAAGTTAGGGCTGCCACTATATGGGTTACCTGCTCAAGGTTTCCCCTGCTATTTTACATGTACCGAAAGGAAAATAGCTTCATTGTGACTCAGCAATCACTCTTTCAACCTGGAAATACTTTTGTGAGTCACTGAAGAGACCAGAGGAGATCTAAAGTCACTTTGCAGATCTGCCTCTTACCCAATTCTTTACCCATTTGTGGCAGGTGAGTGTTTAGACTTCAGCATGACTTTCACTCAAAACAGAAGTATTCTCTGGGAAATAACTTCCAAAGAAACACTCATATAGGATGATTTGTAACTAGCAGGAAGCTCTCATGCCCTAAAGTTATTCATTAATTTTTTTACAAATTAAAACATATTTCAGCTGATTATCATAGAAACAAATGAAATGATACCATCAGCAGAAGTCTGGATAGCAACTCTAGAAACGTTCAAGTTTTGCAAACAGAAGAGCTTTAGGAGAAGGAGCTAAAAAATAAACTGCTCTACCACTTTTGACACCAATGACTTTGGAAGAGAAAAAAATAATCTCCATGTTAATGGTCCCAACAGGAAAGAGTTGGCTCTTTAAGCAATGCTCAATGACACCTAAGAGAAAATAGGGCATGTAGCATGGAGGGTGGAGCATTGTTCTGGACAAGTAGTCTTTTCCTTTAGATACCTACAAGAAAAGACATAAATGAAAACCCACGATTATGATGGCTGGGATACAAAAAGTTAGCCTAAAAAGATAGGCCAGATGTGAAAATGATCCTCACTAATTCTTAGATGAAAACAGGAATGCTGACTAGATGAAATACAATATTTATGCCTAAACATATTTACAAATTTCTATAATATGGACAACTCATTTAACATAAATAATTAATCTCACAGATTTTCTGAGACTTAAATGCCAAATCAGAATAAATTCGTTCAAGCATATATTCTAGTCTCTAAGACTATCCAACAGAAGGCAAGAGGAATAATTAATACAGCTTGTAGTTATTTGAATTGCATTCTATAAAACGTTTAAGTTATATTGTCTCTCTAAATTCTTCCAACAATCCTATCAACTTATGTGGCAGACTCTGTAGACTAGCTGACCCAAGCCCTAAACTCAATCCCTTCTCCCTTCTTCCTTGTCTTTATCTGTTATGGAGACTGAAAAGCTACACTATACAATTTTCCTTACAGCAAAAGTTCTGGTTGATGAGCTACAGGCAGATTCCAAAGGGAGACTTCCCTTGCCAACTTGAAAGTCAGAGCACACTAAGAGAAAATAAGTTTATCCCTTCAGCCTTTTACTACTTCCTGTTCTATGTGTCTCAAGCATAGGCATGAGGCCCAGAGTAGAGTAGCCATTTTGTGATGAGTCAAGAAGCAAGAGGGCAAAGGTTTACACACTAAGAATGTTGAACAGAAAACTGAAAAGAGTTTAAGCCCCTAATATCTGTATTGGCTATCATTCCTGTGCTACATTGCATATCTCTTGATGTCTTCTTATGCGAAACAAATCCACTATGTATATATAAGCCACCTACAGTTGGTCACCTATTTTTTTTAACCTAACCTACTTTTATATCTTGAGTAACAAACAACAACATTATTATCTCTATCTTATATATGAGGAAACTGAGGTCCACAAAGCTTAAGTGACCTGCACAAACTCACACAGCCTGGTCAGTTCCCGACGCAGGGATTTTCAAAGCCAAGTCCAATACCCTTTCCCAAAGTTAATCCTCTATGGAAACTCATGAGCTTAATAGTAGAATTATATCACACAATAAAAGTAGGAACTAAAAAGAAAAACAATGATGCCGCTACAGTGGTATATCATAGACTGTCCATGCAAAAAAGAAATACGGATGATTCTCAGTAGAGATTATAACATTTTGTGCCAAAACATATTATAAAAAAAGAGTATTAACTATCCTGATATCTTCTGGCAGTTGCCTAATTTGAAGAGTAGAACAAGTACAAAACTCTATTTCCTATCAAATAAATGCATTGTTCAGAATTCAACCAAAGCAATAAATATAGCTGATATTCTAAACATTATGCCAACCAGAATCTTAAAATAAAGTGGCCATATTATCTTTATACTAATAACAGTAATAAAAGAAGACTATAAACATGGCCAAACATTTGTCCAAAATCTTAGAAAAGTACATTTCAAAGACATTGGGAGAGGAATAGATATGCTATATAGATTATTTATTTAACTCTAGTCTGTTCAAAATTATATGAATGACCAGATAAACAAAAAGCAAAGATACGTATCAAAGATATACATGGTTATATATCTAGAAGAGGAGTTAACATCATAGATGATAGACTCACTATTCAAAATTATCCTGGCAATCCAGAAATTTGGGCTGAAAGCACCCCAAATCCTGCATTTATACTGAAAATTAATTACTGAGATAAGATGAGAATGAGAATGCCAGACCAGACAGAAGCTCATATGTTTAAGATATTTGGTAGATTTTAGTTGAATACAAACTTAATGTAAGTCAGTGCTACAATATTGCTGCCAAAAAGATTAATGAAATCTTAGTCTCAACTAATAGAACCAGAACATCCAGAATATAGGAGGCAACACAGTTATACTGCACTCCATGCCAGCCAAGTGTAGCATGGTGAAGAATTTGGAGTCAAGTAGATCTTAGTTCAAATTCTGGCTTGTCCCTGAACAGCGCCAGCCACCAGAAACTCAATGCTTGCTGATGGCTGCTCTCTAGATGGCCTGGAAGGGTGTGGGTCCCAAGGGCAAACTCCATGGTGACAGACAGTTACTGACTGGGGAAGACTGCCATGAGAATACCTGAGGTCCTGAGGCCAGCTTCACTTTGATATTCGGAATGCAGACCACCTGAGGCTAAGACTGAAGAGCAGTGGGATTTGTTGCCATAGCAACCTCTCATTGGCACAACAGCACTACCCCAGTAGCTGGCAATTCCCTTCCAATCCCTACTGGAGTAGTCAACAGTGCACACAAGTAGGGAGCTTGAGCTCTTCCCTGCTCCCCACACTGCCACCCCAAAGGGCTCAAAACAGACAATTTGGGTAATCCCCACAGCCCTGCCCACCATCTAGATTGGCTGGGTACTTCCTTGGAGCAACACAGGCCAGGCAGAAAACCCACAGCCACCATCACAGCTCTCTCTCTCTCTCTCTCTCTCTCTCTCTCTCTCTCTCTCCAGCAAAGCCCATTACATCTGATATAATACTTCAGATCTGAGGAAGGTCTGATCCAAGACCCCAGCTAACACCACTATACAAGTGACCCTGGTCACTCAGGATGCCTTGAACCAGTGGAATTACCCAGCACAGGACCGCCACACCTGGCAACTGAAAAACTCACCACACCAAAGTTATATATAACCAAGGGAACCCTACAGTGCCTATGCCAGCCCCTACCAATCTTAAACAAGAAGAAACAGCCTATCCAAATGAGAAAAAAACAGAAATAATTCTGCAATACAAAAAAACAGAGTTCTTCAATATCCCCAAAAGACCACACTAACTCTTCAGCAATGACTAACCAAAATGAAATCATTGAAATTCCAGAGACAGAATTCAAAAGGTTGATTATAAAAACCACCCAATGAAATTCAGGAGGAAGTTGAAAACCAACATTAGGACATGAATGAAAAATTCTCCAAAGAGAAAGACCCCTTAAAAAAAAAAGCTGAAAATTGTAAAATGAAAGACTAATTCAGGGAAATACAAAATGCAGCAGAAAGCTTTAACAATAGACTAGAACAAGTAGAAGAAAGGATCTCAGAACTTGATGTCAAGGCTTCTGAATTAACCCAAACAGAAATAACAAAAAAAAAAGAATCAAGGAAACAGAACAAAGTCTCCAAGAAATGTGAGATTATGTAAAATGTCTAAACCTAAGAATCATAAATGCTCCTGAGGAAAAAAAGAAAACAACAGGTTAAGAAAACCTATTTGAGGGAAAAATAGAGGAAAACTTCCCTGGCCTTACCAGAGATTTAAACAATCAGATACAAGAGGCCCAAAGAACCCCCAGAAGATTCATTACAAAAAAGGTCATTCTTAAAGCATATAATTATCAAGTGATGCAAAGTTAATGTGAGGAAAAGAATTTTAAGAGCAGTGAGACAAAAGCATTAAATAGCTTACAAAGGCAAAGCCATCAGACTAACAGCAGACTTCTCAGAAGAAACCCTATAAAACAGAAGGGATTGAGGCCCCATATTCAATATCCTCAAACAGAAAAACAGACAGCCAAGGATCTTGTACTAAGTTTCATAAATGAAGGAGAAATGAAGGCTTTCTCAGACAAGAAAACACTGAGGAAATTTGTTACCACTACACTGGCTCTACAAGAATTACTCAAAGGAGTTCTAAATATTGGAACAAAATATCAAAATATCCCAGAAGAAAAACACTGGAAATCATAAGACTCACAAGGCTTATAGAATACCAACACAATAGAGAAAAATAAATAAATAAAAAAGCAACCAGATAATAAACAGCATGATGAACAGAATAGTACTTTACATTATCATTATTAACCATGAGCATAAATTGTCTCAATGCCCCACCAAAAAGATATAGACTGATAGAATGGATAAAAGAAACACAACTCAAATATCTGCTGCCTTAAAAATATCCACTTAGCACACAAAGCTCCTACACACTAAAGGTAAAGGAGTAGGGAAAAATATTCCATGCAACTGGAAACCAAAAACAAGCAGAAGTAGCCATCCTCATGTCAGATAAAATAGACTTTAAGTTATCAACAGTATAAAAGGAAAAGATGATTATTATATAATGACAAAGGGATCAATCCAACAAGAAAACATAACAATTTATAATATATATGCACCTAACTTTATAAAATGCCTCACTTTATGAATGCCCAACTTTATAAAACAAATTATATAAGAACTAAAGAAAGAGACAGACAGTAATACAATAATAGCAATAGACAGATCATCAAGACAAAAAGTCAACAAAGAAACATCGGAGTTAAACAGGACCCTAGAGCAAATAGAACTAAAAGACATATACAGAACAGCCCACCCCAAAACTAAAGAATATACATTTTCCTCATCAGCACATGGAACATTATCTAAGATAGACCATATGATAGGCTACAAATCAAGTCTCAATAAATTTTAAAAACTGAAATCATATACAGCACCTTCTCAGAACACAATGGAATAAAACTAGAAATTAACTCAAAGAAGAACACAAAAAACCAAACAAAAACATGAAAGTTAATCTGTTCCCAAATGATTGTTGGGTCAACAATGAAATCAAGTTAAAAATTTTAAAATTCCTCAAAACAAATGACAACAATGAAACAGTTATCAAAACCTCTGGGACACAGTCAAAGCTGTGCTCAGAGGACAATTTATAACACTTAAGGCCTACATTACTAAGACTGAACAATTGCACATCAACAACCTAATGTCACACTTTAAGGAACTAGAAGAATGTGAACAAACCAAACCCAAAGCTAACAAAGGAAAAAAAAAAGATTAGAGCAGAACTATATAAGATTAAAATTTAAAAAAAACAATACAAAGGATCAATGAAACAAAAAGACAGTTCTTAAAAAAAATGAACAAAGTTGATAGATCACTAGTTAATTAAGAAACAAAGAGAGAAGATTCAAATCAGCTCAATCAGAAATAAAAAAACAGAGACATTAAAACTGATCTCATGGAAATGCAAAAGATCATCTGAGATTATTATGAACACTTCTGTGCAAACAATCTAGACAATCTAGAGGAAATGGTTACATTCTTGGAAACATACAACCCCCCAACCTTGAATCAGAAAGCAATATGAACCCTGAATAGACCAATAATGAGTAGCAAGATTGAAACAGTAATATACACCAATAGCAGAAAAAATGAAGACTCAAGGTCAGAAGACTTTAGCTAATTTAAAGCTAATCATGAAATTGTAGACTAAAATTTTTAAATTCTGTGCCTTGGTTTTTCTCCTGGTCTACCAAACTGGGAAATTGATGGTCTGGATGGTCTCTAAACCTCTTCTCCCCCCTGCTAGCTGTTCCCCTCATGCTGATATTTTGTTGTTATGTAATCAAAGTAATTCCAAATTTGGGTCCAAATATGAAGCTAACCATATTCCTCTCCCCATCTCCCCCTGTGATTCTTACCCTGGTAATATACTTCAAGGATGTCAAAGACCCAACATATACCTTGAGGGAGACAAGAAGAACAGAGCATCTTGCACCAAGGTTGATGTCCTAGAATCAAGTTATTGTTTATAATTACTTCTGGACATGGCATCATGGAAGTGTTTTTATTTTTTATCTTTTTTCTTTCTTCCACATCTTTTCCATGAGTTTACCAAATAATAACCCATAGTTGTGGTAGCCTAAGTGTACAGCTCTGATTGAAACAAGTAAGACACTGGCAGACCAGCCAAACATTTCAACGGGAAGATCCTGGCACTCAGGGGGACATAAAATGAGCTATATAAGCTTTCCACACAACCTTGGCTGACTAGCAGGCTATGTATGCATGCAGGGGGAGACCCAAGATGACAGGAGGAAATAAAAGATAAGGAAGACTTGAAATTTACCACTAACTGAATATATTTATCAATTCACACAGAAATCCATCAGTAGAAAGTAGAAATCAAATTGCTTGAAACAACTTCTGAACAATCACTGGCTGATCACAAAGCTGTACAGACTGAGAGGTAAATTGCAGAAAGACATGCTAAAAAATATTTTTAAAGAATTTTAAAAACTCTAAGGAGAAATCATTTGTAGCACAGGAGAAAATGAATAAGTCCAAAAATGTACTAAAAAATTTAAAAGCAAAACAACAATTCTCAAGGGGAAAAATATCACAGATTAACTGCAATATAGCTAAAATGTCCAATTTCCAATAAAACATTACAATTCATGCAAAAACTGCACAGTTGAGGAAAAAACAGTCAACAGAACTACCTGTATAGGCTCAGCAGAAAAAAACTTCAAAGATATAAATATACTTCACAAATTAAAAAGAAACCACATTTAAAGAATTAAAGAAAATGTGACAATGACTCAGTAAATAGAGGAACAAGGTAAAGAAATAGAAACATTTTTTTTAAAAAAAAAAGAACCAAATGAATATTCTAAAGTTGAAAAGTAGAGTAACTGAAATGAAAAATGACTAGATGGGCTTAACAGCAGATTTGAGAGAGTGGGGAAAAGAATCAGAGAACTCAAAGACAGATGACTAGAGATTATCTAACCTGAAAAACAGAGAAAAAAGATAAAGAAAACATAAACAGAGATTCAGAGAAGTACAGAACAATATGAAGCAACCAACATCGGCATAATAGGCGATCTCAAAGGCAAGGAGAAGAGACAAAGGCAGAAATTATTTTATGAAAAAATGACCAAAAACATCCCAAATTTGATGAAAATCATTAATCCACAGATTCAAGAAGTATATACAAACCCCAAGCAGTGTCATCACAAAGAAATCCACATCTAGACACATTACAGTAAAACTGTTAAAAGTCCAAGATAAAAACAATCTTAAAAGTAGAGAGAGAAAAAAAAACTTAGCTCATAAAGGGGATCAACAATACAATTAATGGCTGACTTCCAATTTTTTTTTTTAAATCAATATTTTTTATTATGGTTTTGTGGGGTACAGTTAAGGGTTAGGTGTACAATTACATTTCATTCAGGCACCCTGTTGATAAGAGGTGTTTCCCCATCCCCAGACAGATATTTGCTACTGTTAATCCCATCCCCCTCCCCCCCATAGTTTCCCAGTACCGTCAGTCATTTTCTTATAGTATTACATTGGATGTTCAAGGTCCATTATATGAGTGAGAATGTGTGATACTTGGATCTTTGTTTCTGTGAGAGGTCACTCAGTATTATAGACTTTAGTTCCATCCAGGTTGCTGTGAAATTCATGATTTTGTTCTTTTTTATGGCTGCGTAGTATTCCATCGTGTATATGTACCACATTTTTTTAATCCAGTCCTCTTTTGATGGGCAGCATGGTTGTTTCCAGGTTCTTGCTATTGTGAACAACGCTGTGATAAATATACGTGTGCAGGTATCTTTTTTATACAAACAACCCCATTATAAAATGGGCAAAAGATATGAACAGACACTTCACAAAAGAAGACATCCAAACAGCCAACAAACACATGAAGAAATGCTCAACCTCACTAATCATCAGGGAGATGCAAATCAAAACCACACTGAGATACCACCTAACTCCAGTGAGAATGCCAATTATCAACAACTCAAAAAATAACAGCTGCTGGAGAGGGTGTGGTGAAAAGGGAACACTTCTACACTGTTGGTGGGAGTGTAAACTAGTGCAACCTCTGTGGAAAGCAGTGTGGTGATTCCTAAAAGCTCTAAAAATCGACCTTCCATATGACCCCGCAATCCCCCTACTGGGAATATACCCTGAAGACCTCAAATCACTCTGACTTCCAATTTTAAACAATGGAGACCAGAAAGCTATAGTGGCATATTGAAAGTACTGAAAGAAACAATGAAACCCAATCTCCAAAAATAATTAGCCAGGAGTAGCAGCGCACACCTGTAGTTTCAGCTACAGGATGCTGAAACAGGAGTATTGCTTGAACCCAAGAGGATGAGGCTACAGTGAGCCATGATGACACCGCTGCACTCCAGCTTGGACAGCAGAGCTAGATCCTGTCTCAAAAGAAAAGAAAGAGAATGAGAGAGACAGTGCTAAAGTAAAAAATATGACAACCAAGATTTCTATACCAGCAAAACTGTCATCCAGAAATAAAGACAAAAGAAAGTCATTTCTATATTTTTAAAAAATAGTAAGAGTTTGTTGCTAGCAGACTCATAATACAAGAAACACCAAAGGAAGTCCTTCAGACTGAAAGGGAATTATATCAGGTAATACTCAAATACATGGGAAGAAATGAAATATACTAGAAATGGTAACTACATAGGTAAATACAAGAACAGTTCTCTTTTATACTCTTAATTTCTTTAAAACACATAAGGTTATATAAAGAAGAAAATATGCTGTAAGTATACCATATATAACATAAATGTAATACACAGAACAAAATTTGTTTTTTTTTTTTTTGAGTTGGAGTTTCACTGTCACCCAGACTGGAGTGCAGTGGCACGCTCCCGGCCACCACAGCCTCGACCTGCTGGGCTCCAGCGATCCTTCCGCCTCAGCCTTCCAAGTAGCTGGTACTACAGGCACGCTACCATGCCCGGCTAATTTTTTGATTTATTGTAGAGATGAGGTCTCACCAAGTTGCCCAGGTCTCAAACCCACAGGCTCAGGCAATCCACTCACCTCAGCCTCCCAAAGCGTGGGATTACAGGCTGAGCCACTGAGCCCGGCTACACAGAACAAAATCAACACAAGAAAAAGGTTAGAGAAAGGAGATACATTTGAGTAAAGTTACTATAATTTATAAAAATTAAGTTAGCATTAATCTGAATTTGACTGCAATAAATTAAGATGTATAGTATAATTCCTGCAGCAGCCACTAAGAAAATAACAGAACATTACAGTGTGAAAATCAACAGAGTAATTTACTGAGTAATTTTTCAATCTAATTAATTTGTTCAACATAAAGAAGGGTGTAAGCAAAAGAAATATAGAAAAATATCAAAACGATAGAAATAAATGCAATCATATTAATAATTGCCAATAATTAAATGCGATAGTACTAAGCACTCTTATCAAAAGACAGAGACAGAGTGTTTCAAAAAATTCATGGGACACACTTAAACAGTGCTTAGAGAGAAATGGATAACCTTATATATCTATATTTTTTAAAAAAGAAAGCTCTAAAATAAATAATCCAATTAATCAACCTAAATTTCCAATTAAAGCTAGAAAAATAAGAAAAAAATTAAACACAAAGCAAACAGAATAAAGATCAAAATGGAAATCAATAAAATAGAAAACAATAAGGAAATCAATGAAACAAAACATTGATTCTTTAAAAACAGTCAAAAAAATGGAAGAATCTTAGTCAGACTGACAAAGAAGACACAAATTACCAAAATCAAGGGGAAAGAGGGAGTCAATTTCAATAGGTTATTTATTATATGATTCCATTTTCAAAATAAGAAAGTCATGGTGACAGAGACTAGAATGTAAAGAAGTAACATGAGGGAGTTGCTTCTGTGTGCTGGAATAGTTTCACATTCCAATTGCTATAATGGTTATACAAATTTATACATGTAATAAAACTTCACAGAAAACTATACACATACACACATAGAAGAAATGAGTACATGTATAAACTGGTAAAATACAAATAAGGTCTGTAGTTTAGTTATCTTTATGTATATTTTTGCAAGTTTTAAAAGTATACAATTATTTCAAAGTATTTTAAGAAAATTCAACCTTTACCTTACACTGTATGCAAAAATTAACTCAAAATGGATCACAGACTTAAATATAAAGTCTAAAGCTATAATTGAACTTCATCAACATAAAAGTGTTTGCTCTTTTAAAGACATCATTAAGAATATGAAAAGACAAACCAGTCTGTTTTTTTATAGTTGGAATAAGTTACAGATTTTGTGAAAGGACACCACAGAGGTATTTTGAGGTCTTATTATTGGTGATGTTAATAACCTTGATCCCTTGGTTAAAATCAGTTCTGACAGTTTTCTCCACTGTGAAGTTACTACTTTGCCTTTGTAATTAATGCCTATTTTATAAGAGATACTTTGAATAATGCAATACCACATACTTCTAAAAACGTTTATCCACTAATTTTAGCATTCATCAGTGGATTTCACCTACAGCAATTTTTACTCTGGTGTTTTACTTACTTATTTTATTCTGGTGTTTTAACGGTGATGTTTTGTTTTCCATATTCCTTCTACAGTTGTTAACTGGGATTCTTCTATAATGAAGAGTTGGTCTCCACTTATTTATTTATTAAACCATTGTATATATCAATATGAACTATGGACGCTATTTTATTCTTTAAGTCATGTTTTCTTTTTATTTTGTTGCACAAATTATCCCAGCTTTGGCTACTGGGATCACCTCCCATAATATTTTGACATAGCCTCATCTTTTTTTTATAAAATATATTCTTCATTTTTGGCATAATAAATGTCCCAGGTTTATCTTGTATTTTTCCTGCCGATCCCAGAATCATCAGCTTCTCTAAGGAGCCCTGGTTTTCTTTGTTGGAGGATGGTATTCAGAAACTAAAGTTTAGGCATCACATGTGTTCATTGCAACTGGGGCATCACTACTTCTAGGTCCTCTCAAGTAAACAGAACTAGGGGGAAAGAGAGAGACAGAGAGAGAGAGAGAAATATTTAAGAGAGAGAGAGAGAGCTTGTTTAACAGCTGTATACACGCAAAGTAGTTTCGGAATTGCTAACCCACACTTTTTAAGAAATATATTTTCCAACTACAGTACAGCGGGTTTTTGTATGCTTCTTTTTTCTTTAGCCTTACAGCATCCATTTAAAATAAAGTAACTCAGGTCCCTTCTCCAAGTCATCAGCACGGCTGTGCCATTCATCACAATACAGTTAGATTTATTTGCCAACCTGCAGTCTACCTTTGGTTTATTTTTTTTCATTTGAAGACAATAAAATTCACTCTTTGTGGCATACAGTTCTATGGGTTTTGATAATTGCATAGAATCAAATATCCACTAGCACATTATCACACAACAGCATGACTATCCAAAACTCTCTCTCATGCTACCCCTTCATTATCAACATCTCCTCTGCTCCTCATCTTGGCAAATGCTGATCTATTGGTTTTTGGTTTCATTTGTTTCTATAGTTTTGTCTTTTCCAGAATGACATCACAATGGAATTATACAACATGTAACCTCTGGGGATGGCTTCTTTTATTTAGCAAAATGTATTCAGTGGATTGACAGTTAATTCCTCTTTATTACTGAATCCCATTAAATCCCATTAAATGGCTATACCATGGTTTGTTACTCATTCACCCACTGAAATATATCTAGGTGTTTCCAATGTTGACAATTAATATAGCTTCTATAAATATTCACACACAAGTTTGTGTGTGTGTGTGTGTTTGTAAACATTAGTCTGACTTGGGTAAATTCCTAAAAGTGGTAAGTATATATATAGCTTTATAGGAAACTGTCAAACTCTTTTCCAGAGTGGCTAGACTATTGTGCATCCTCACCAGCACTGGATAAGAGTTCCAGTTGCTTCATATCCTCAACAGCACTTGGCATTGTCAATTGTGTTCGTTTGTTACACTTCTAACAGGTTTGTAGTGTTATCTCATTGTGGTTTTATTTTTTGGTTCCCTAATGACAAGAAGGTTGAGCATATTCTCGTACACTTATTTTCGAACCATATGTCTTCTTTGGTAAAGTATCTGTTCATATCTCTTGCTCATTCTTCATTTGACTACTTATTTTCTAATATTTTTAATTTCAGAGTCTATTATATGTTCTGGACACAAATCCTTTCTCAGATTTGTGATTTTAAATTAGTCACTCCTACTCTGCTTTCATTTTTTTCATTCTCTTTATAGGGTCCTTCACAGAGCAAAATTTTTTAAAATTTTGATAAAGTCCAATTTATTTTTTCTTTTATAAACCATACTTTGGATATTGTATCTAAAAACTTCTTGCCAATTCCAAGGTTACACAGATTTCTCCCTTTTATTCTAGAAGTTCTATAAGTTCATGTTTTACATTTAGGTGTATGATCTTATTTAGTTAATTTCTATATCAAGTAGAGGAATGTATCATGGTTCATCTTTTCACATAAAAACTTTCAGTTTTTCTAGTGTCATTTGTTAAAAAGACTGTCCTTTCTCCATCTACTTACCTTTACATATTTGTCAAAAATCAGTTGACACTGTTTTATGGACATATTTCTATGCTCTCTATTCTGTTCCACTGATCTATGTGTTTATCCTGTTATGAGTACCATATTTCTTGATTATCATGGTTTTATATTGTCTTGTCTTGATTTTTCATAATTGTTGTACCTATTCTAGTTCCTGTGTGTGTGTATTCAAGTTCATATACACATATACACACAAAAATAATATACTGAAAAGTTTTCTGTGCTTTTGGGGGGTATTAAGTTGAATCTATAGATCATTCAGGGAGAATTGATGTCTCAATAATGCTGTGTTCTTATTCATGAACACATTTTGTCTCTCTCCCTTCGTGTATTTGATTTCTTTCACCAAAGTTTTGTAGTTTTCAGCATATATTCTCTATACATTTTGTTAGCTAGGAAAGTTCCTTACACTTCCAGTTTGCTGAGAGTTTTTATCATGAATCGATGTTACATTTCTCTGTATCTGTTGAGATGACTAGTCTATTAAGTTACACACACACACACACACACACACACACACACACACACACACACACACCACCAGCTTGTAGGAGATTGAATTGCATTGAATTTATAAATTAATTTGGCGATAATTTCAAGATATTTAGTATTCCCATGCAAGATATATCTCCATGTAGGTTGTTTTTTATCTTTTTCAATAAAGTTTTACTATTTCCTCTACTAAAATCTGATGCAACATTTGTTAGATTTATTCATAGGTACTTTGTGTTATTCTGCTTTTATAAATAATATCATTTTTATAATATGTTCTAAATTTTTTCCTTTAGTTTATAAAATGCATGGTTTTGGTATATTGAACTCGAATCCAAGAATCTTGGTGAGCGCTCCTGTGAGTTCTCACATGTCTAGATTTTCATGAATTCACTAAGAAAATAATCATATCGTCTGTTAATAATAACAAAATTGTTTCTTTCTTCTCAATTCTTATATTTTTATTTTCTTTACTTTTCTTATTTTTGGGAATATGGAGAATTCTAGCATTTCTGTTTATTTTACAATCAGAGTCACTGATTGCCTTTGTTCCAAACTATCTTTTCAAGGACGTTTATATAGTAAAAGTCTTGCAAAGCAGAGACAGTATCTCCCTCCAGAGCAAAGGAAAGGCAGGTATGCTTACTGTCCAGTATAATAAAGATAATGTTTCTCTCCAGAATAAAGGGTAGGACTGTTACTGCCCATTATGAAAAATTCAGGCTCCCTAAACTCAGGGTTCCCCTCTGGTAATACAACCCGTTGCAGTAAGGATCATCTAGACCTCTTCTTGGTGCCATATTCAGGGGTCCCCAACCCCTGGGCGGCAGAGCAGTACCAGTCAGTGGCCTGTTAAGAACCAGGCCACAGGGCAGGAGATAAGCAGTGGGGAGGAGAGCTCCGCCTCCCATCAGATCAGCAACTGCCTTAAAAGCCTCATAGGAGCATAAACACTATTGTGAACTGAGCATGAGAGGGATCTAGGTTGTGTCCCCTTATGAGAATCTAATGCCTGATGATCCCCCCACCCCAGTACACCTCTTGCCCATCAGTGGAGAAACTCTTCCACGAACCAGTCCCTGATGCCAAAAAGTTTGGAAACTGTTGCCAGGTGGGAACTGAGACTCAGAAAACCAGTACAAAATAACTGCTGATATTCTGGCTACTGCTAGGCTGTGAGTATAGCATGAGTATAGCATCCTTTGTCTCTGACACAGGAGTCTCATAACTTCTGCCAGCATCCATGAAAGTTTGGTAGGCTACCTTTGCTCACTTGCAAGTAGGGTAAAATCTCAGTTCTTAACATGATTATGCTGGCTAGAAACTCCAGAATAAAGATAATCTGAAGGCATCATTGACTTCTTCCTGATTTTAAAGGGAATGCTTATATTATGCATAATAAGTGATTTCATTTCTAGGTGATAGCCTTTTTCAGGTTAAGGAGAGCAGTTAAAAAATTTCCTAACCCATTTAACTTGTGAAAATGTTGCCCTGCTGGTCTAAAAGAGGGAGATGCTATAGATTTCAAATGTGGCTGTTCTTAGAATCACAAAGGGAAAGGAATCCTTGAGGGAAGCTATCGAGATTCCAGGCAAGACAGTTCTTCATTATGTCTTGCCTGCAAGATCTTTGACATCCTTGGCCCTCAGCAACTAGATACCAGTAGCAACCCCCATCTCAATGGTTGAAAACTCCCCAATTTTTTCAAATGTACTCTAGAGCAGGGGTTGACAGACTTTTTCTATAAAGAGCCAGGCAGTCACTATTTTAGATTTTGTGGGCCATATAGTCTCTGTTGCAACTTCCCAGTTCTGGCTGCTGTCATGTAGAAGCAGCCATAGACAATATATAAATGAATGGGCATGGCTGTGTTCCAATAAAACTTTACAAAAACAGGTGGTGGCAGAATGTGGCCTGCAGACTATACTTTGCTGACTGCTGACTCCTGTAAGAGCCTAGAGGAACAAGTGGAGCGTAGAATACCCTTTCACAAACATTGAAACTGGGGCCAGGGACAAAATGACTTGCCTGAGGTTTCACAGTCATTTTGTACCAAGCACAGATGAGAGCCCAAGCCTTCTAACAGCTGATGCTCTTCCCACTACTCACCCAGAAGAACAAACGCCACTCAAGCAGAATCTGCCTCAGCAAGTATTTCATCCACTTCTACTAAAAGCATGCAAATATATCTGGAAACTTAGCAGATGTCTGTGAGTATTCAGGTCTCTGCTCCAACTCCCTCCTCTATGGTCTGCATTATTTCCCTAGTTCTACACCATTCCCAGATGAAGACACCATAGGTTCATCTCAAGAATGTTCATGAAAGCATGCAATACAATTGGGTTGGAGACTGAACCCAGCAGCAGAGCCTTCCCACAACAAATCAACATAAATCACTCATCCGCTAAATATTTTTAAGGCCCTCCTCACAGTACCACAGCCTTGATTTTTCACCAGGATTCATAACCAATTTGAAGTCTCTTCTCAATTGAAAATCCCTGCAGAAGTAGATCTAATACTAACCTCTACAAAATATCAGAATGCATCACATCTACTTTATTTCTTTCATCTGAAATTACTGAGATTTCCATCCACAAAGATATTTTCTTTGGCTTGAAAATATCTAAATACAAGCACTAAATACAAGTTATTCTAACTCTAAGATTCAGCTATTCTGAATTTAGAAAAAAGAGAGAACATTAAAGTCTGGGGAAATCCTCAGAGAAGATGAACTGAGTCATAAAGCAGTCCGGATTTAGATGTGGGAAGAAGAGACAGAAGACAGAGGTTCATGAAGATATCGATGTAGCATGTTCCTCTCTTACTCCTCTCCTCGACAGTCAAGACCACTCAGAAGCACGAAGATTATCTCAAAATCAAGAGGACCAGAAAAAGACAACCTTCAAAGAAATGGCTTAGAATTGACTGCATCAAAGCAGCAGTCATGAATGCCAATTAGCGCCAACAGCCTGGCATATTCGGCCATCAAGCAGCAATGATCCGAGGTGGTAATTTCTGTGAGAACGTGGAATACTAAAATCCTTTGGAAGTTAAATGAACGACAGGCAAAGACAGGAGCCAACAATTACACTTAATATATCCTTCTTGATGAAGAAGAGAACTATTTAAGCTCTGGATTACAGTGTCAGTAAGTCCTTGCCTTTATTCTGTGCCTGAAAAAAACTCACTTAACCTCTTTGAGAAATGAGTATGGACAGACTGGCTGGGAGTAGAATGTTTATACTCCTGGTATAATTATCTAGGTATAAATTTGCCCAAGGGCAATGTGTAATCCAAAGCTGCTAAATGCCAAAGTAAGCCAGAAAACAAAACAGAATTCTAAAAAATTAAAACAAAGGTTTAGATATCTGAGTCTCTGATAAGAATTTGTTAAGCGTTATCAGTTCTTGCCTAACCTGGAGGCAAACAAAATTCCTCATGTGGATGGTTTTGGAGCCTCCTAGTGGCAGCCTCAGGGGACCTACAGACCTAGGAGTCCAGGGAAGAAGCAGACTTGCAAGAGAAAGTTTAAGTCATGTATTCTGGTGACCAATTCAAGCAAACACATCGGCTTCTACCATGTGTTCAATATACTATATAGGACACAGGAATACAAAGATGGCCAAACGTCAGTCCCTACCCTCATGGAGCTCACAGTCTACTGCGGAAACCTGCAAGAAAAGAAATAACTCTGAAATCATCTAGTAAATACTCATAACTGCATAAACAGACAAGGGGATGAAGTCCGGGAATGCATAATAAAGGATGACGTCTTCACTGAGCCTTAAAGGGCAAGCAGAAGTCTGTCTAATGGAGAACCCAAATTTTAGATGTGTTCACGCTCTTGCCAATTCTGCTTCCTCTTTAGAACACTCCCTTTTCCACTTGCTATCATACTTACAATACTAAGACTAGAGTATAGTAGGGTGTGAAGAAAGCTGGAAAGACAGGCAAATTTATAAGTGCCTTTTGGTGTGAACTTTATCCTCCAGGCTCTGAAAAGATGTCAGAGGCTCTGATTCAGAGAAGTGGCCTACCAAACACTCTTCACTAGAATAACTCTAATATCAGTATGAGGAACATATCAGGATAGCTGAGGAGCATAGATGTCCACTAATCTAGTATAACAGTCCAGGAAAGAGGTAAGAAAGACTAGTCGCAAAGCAGTGGCAGGAAAAACGATTCCAGAGATAAGAACAGCTATACCTAGTAGCCAAATGAATATGGAGATTAGATTTAGGAAGGAGTCAAAAATAATTTGAAGTGTTCCTTAAAAGATAGATGGTGATGCCCTCAACCAAGGCAGGGAACACAAGAGAAGCCAAAAGGGTAAATGACAATGAGGAACTTTAGTACATTTTATTTGTGACACAAATCAGATCTGGGACTTGTTTAGCAAACACTAGAAAGAGTCTGCAAAACTTATAACTGAAAAAATAATATTATAACCATCTCAGAATAACTACTAGTCATAAACAATTAAAATATTAATTAATGTCATCCCTTAATGATTCAGGAAAATGAACAATTATTTCCATTTTTACAAATGACATCCTGAAATTGATCCAGTCTCATAAAACTAAACTCTCATTAGACGATGAAATTTTTCTAACAAAGGTGAACATTTTATTCTCCTTACATTTGTCTTCTTTGGTTTATCTAAAAACATTCATCTTCAAAGAACATCTTTTCAAGTTCTGTCTTCACCACAAAGTCTTATTTCTTCAGACCTCATTAGCTCAGACATCTGAACTCTCATAGCACTTAGCATAGACCATATTCTATTACATTGTCCTTTATGATTTGCTGGAGTTTTAAGGTAATTTTGTTGTGTTTCTCCAACTACACTTAAGCTCCTTAAGAACCAACACAGAGATCTACTTTCTGCAGCTTCTGCAGCTCCTATCACAGAGCTAACCATATAGAAGATGAGTGGTCAATGCCAACCACACTGTGGGAGCAAGCCTCCCTGTTATGGTGGTGACCATGATGCTGTGCCCTGTCTTTTTAATCACAGTATCAGTGTTTAAGATCAGCCATTTCCAATTCTAGATTAGTAACATTTCTAAGTCAAATTATAGAAACTCAGTGTTTGTAGTCAATAATTAGGTACCTATCAACTTTGTGCTTATGGAAATCTAGCTGTTATAAGATAAACTGTGTTCCCCCAAAATTCAAATATTGAAGCCCTAACTACCAGCACCTCAGAACGTGACTGAATTTGGAGACAGGATCTTTAAAGAGTTAATTAAGTTAAAAGGAGGCAGTTAGGGTGTGTCCTAATCCAATCTGTTTTCTTATAAGAAGAGGAAGATTGCTGGGCTCGGTGGCTCAGCCTGTAATCCCGGGCTGAGGTGAGTGGATTGCCTGAGCCTGCCGGTTCGAGACCCGCCTGGGCAGTGAGACCTCATCTCTACAATAAATCAAAAAATCAGCCAGGCGTGGTAGCGCATGCTTGTAATTCCGGCTACTCGGAAGGCTGAGGCGGAAGGATTGCCAGAGCCCAGCAGGTCGAGGCTGCGGTGGCCGGGAGCGGCCACTGCACTCCAGTCTGGGTGACAGAGTGAGACTCCAACTCAAAAAAAAAAAAAAGAAGAGGAAGATCAGAACATACAAAGAGTCACCAGGGACACTCATACATAGAGGAAAGACCATGTGAGAACACAATGATAAAGGCAGCCCACCTGTAAGCCAAGAAGAGAGACTTCAAAAGAAACAAAGTCTGCTGACACCTTGATCTTGGTCTTCTAGCTCCCAGAACTGTGAGGAATAAATTTATGTTGTAATAAATTAATTTCTGATGATTAAGCCACCTAGTCTGTGGGATTTTGTGATGACAGCCCTAGAAAATTAAGGATATTTTTGAAGGAGGGTTCCTTACTCCTTTCCTTCCAGTGATCTTCCCCAATTCCTCCAATTCCTCTAGTTCCTCTAATTCCAGGCTTCTACATTCTACTGAATTACACAAGGCCAGAGGTCAACTAATCACCTATTTCACTCCCAACTTTTTTTTTACAAGTGATAAAGTCAGTAAGCTTGGTCAAGTCAAAAAACTTGGCTAGATCATACTTACCTTGTGGTAGATATAAGACTGGAACCAACTACCCAGACTATTAGTTCTATAATATTTCTACATTTTCAGATACCTTATAAACATTTATTAGGTGGCTTATGTGTTTTGCTTCCTTTTCCATGGGACACTTTTGCATTAACAGGATATTCAAATACCAAAAGATCCAAAATAATGGTTATTTAATCATAATTATAAGCACCCTGAAAGGCAGTAAGGGAAATATTTGAGAAAGGGAGACATTCTGGAAAGCTGAAAATCATAAAACTTTTGGTATCCAGTAATAACAGAATAACAGGAAACAGATTAACCATCCTATCTTAAATAACCAAGAAAGAAGCATCAAAATCTATGAAACAACAGTTCAGACATAGGGAAACACAAAGAGTAGGACAATGATCTCCAAGGAAGGAAAAACAAACAAGATGAGCCCTATCTATGAGTGCCCACTTCACTGCCAAGAGACAGCTTTCAGGTGATAGTACAGAAAGGGGAATCCAAACAGAATACAGTGGTCTTCCTCAGTTGAGGAACAGAGTTCAGAGTTAGGAGAGGCCAAGAGAACTACAGTTTATAGGACAGAGTACAGGAGAGGAGGGAGCTACACAAAGACAAGAATTCCAGAAATCTGCAGAGGCATCCCTTGACATCTTTAGGTAATAATCTACACGTGTACATGAGAAAACCACAGAGGCAAAGAATAAAACCACCAGGAAGGAGTTAGTAAAACAACCACCAAGTTCACAAAGGGCCAAGAATAGTTGATGCTCTGGACAACCAGACTGAAAAGACTTCATAACACAAAAGGCATTGAGTAAGATGGATATGAATGTAGAAAGGAACTGCCTCAGGAAGGTATTGCCTCAGCAGAGAAGCCAAAATAGCCATAGACAAAAAACTGGTTTTGACCACTCTAACAAATTCTGAAAAAAGCCTTGAAAAAACCAGACTTCAAATAATTTAACTTCATCCCAGAAAAAGACAAAAATAATTAAAGGAATATCAAATAATCTAGCACCCAACAACCTAAAACTCAAAATGCCTGACATCCAATTAAAAACTACCAGACATAGAAGCATAAAAATATGACCCATAAAGAGAAGAAAAATCAATAATAGAAACAAATGCAGAAATTATACAAATGGTGAAAAGAGTAGACAAAGATGTGAGCTAAGCTATTAAGAAATATATTCCATATATTCAGCAAGACAGAAGAAAGTACAAGAGTAATGATGAGCTATATAAAAACACAAATTGAATTTCTGGAATAAATATAGTAGCTGAAAGGATAAATATACTGAATTGGATTAACAGTAACTGAGACACTACAGAAAAACAGATAAATGGAGTTGACAATACAACAACAGAAATAATCCAAAATGACATGTACAGAAAGAGAAAAAGACTGAAAAACTTAATAGAGCAGCACTGAGCTGCCAGCAATATTAAGTGGCCTAACACACAAGTAATTGGTGTCCAAAAAAATTGGTGGGAGAAGGCAAGAAAAAAAATTTGGAAAAAATACTCACCAAAATTTCTAAATTAGATAAAAACTATAAACCCAAAGAACCCCAAGAAGAAGAAACAGGGGAAACAACAACAACAAGACACATCAAAATCAAATTGCTGAAAGCTGGAGAAGAAAAGAAAATCTTAAAAGTAGTCAAAGCAAAAAGACACATTAGGCATAGAAAAATAGGAGGGGACAAGGAGAAACAACAGCAGACATTTTGTCAGAAACAACACAAGTAAGAGAAGACAGGTCGATAGAGATTACCTAAAAGAAATGTAAAGAGTGAAAAAAAAAAAGAATGGAAAAAAAAACTGCTGAACAGAGAATCCAAGAGCAGGGGAACAGTATCAAATAGTATCTTATATGCATAATTACAATCTTAAAAGGTAAAAAAAGAAAGAACATGACCAAAGAAATAATGGCTGAAAACTTTCCAAAATTAGTGACAGACAACAAACCATGGCCAGATCCAATAAACTCTAATAACATTAAGCAAGATAAATAACAACAAACACATACACACACACATGCTCACATCTACACACACACACACACACACACACACGCGCGCGCGCATACTTATCACACTGAAACCACTAAAAACCAAAGACAAAGAGAAAATCTTGAAAGCAGTTAGAGGAAAAAAGATGCACTGCCTATAGAGGAACAAGAATAAGAATTACAGCAAACTTCTTATCAGAAACCATGGGGAATAAAATGAAATGAC
Source organism: Carlito syrichta (assembly GCF_000164805.1). Classification (NCBI taxonomy): domain Eukaryota; kingdom Metazoa; phylum Chordata; class Mammalia; order Primates; family Tarsiidae; genus Carlito; species Carlito syrichta. The sequence goes on from NW_007260317.1 coordinate 802,812, forward strand.
ATCTGTAAAGTGTTGGGGGAAAAAAAGTGTTAACCCAGAATGCCGTACTATGCAAAATGTCCTTCAGAAATGAAGAAAAAATACTTTCTCAAACAAATTCCTTGCAGCAAAATATTAAAGAAAAGGTCTTCAGGCAGAAGGAATATAATGTATGTCAGAAATTTGAATATAAAACAAATATGGGAGAATGTCAGAAAAGAAATAAGTGAAAGTAAAGCAAAATACCTCTTTTCTTCTTTTTAATTACTCTAAGAGATAATCCAATATTTCAAGCAAAAAATAGGAGCAAAATTGTGTATAGAATATGTTTAAGTGAAATTACATCAATACCAAAGCATTCAGAGAGAAAAGTAGTACTTACACTATTCATGAAGCAGTATAATATTAGAAAGTAGACTCTGGTTATTTAAAAATGTATTTTGTAAACACAAGGGTACAAACAGGACAAATTATTTTTTAAGTTATAAATCAGACTTCATCAAAATTAAAAACTTTTACATTTCAAATGACACTTTTAAAAAATAAAAAGACAAACCAGACACAGGGAAAAAATATAAAACAAATATCTGACAAAAGATGTATTCAGAATATACAAAAAAAATCTTACAATTCAATTATAAGACAATTCAATTTAAAGATAAAGAAAAGATTTGAAGAGGAATTTCACCAAAGAAAATATGAAGATGCCAAATAAGCACATAAAACAATGCTCAGTGACATGAATTATTAGGGAAATGCAAATGCAAGCACAATGAGATACCACTGCACACTCACTGGAATTGCTAAAATTAAAAAGACTGACTATAACAAGTTATTATGAAGATGTGGAGTAATCCTAACTCCCATACATTGCTGGTGGGTATGCAAAATGGTCCAACCACTTAGGGAAAAAGTTTGACAATTTCTTTTTTTTTTTTTAACATATTTTTTATCTTAAAATTGTGGGGTACAACTGCTGACAATTTCTTAAAAAGCTACACTTACCACACGATACAGCAAAACCACTTCTAGGTATCTGCCCCAAAGAAATAAAAACATATGTCCATGATAACACATAAACATTCAAAGCAGTTTTAAATTAATGTTAGGGAGAGGGTGTGGCATGGGTATGGGAATTCACATAATGAGAGCAAGGGATAGGGCAAGGGTGGGGGCAATAATTTGTAATAAAGATATGGATGTAAGGGGTTGAAGAAGTTCTTTGATAAATAATTTTATGGCATCTGCAAAAGGTTGAAGGAGGCCATATGGTCCAATGATATCAGGGCCTTTTTGGAGTTGCATGTACCCCAGTACTTTGCGTTCTGCTAGTGTTACGATAACTATGGCTAGGATTACTGGGACAATCAGGGTTAGTAAGTTAATTATAAACATGATGTTAAGAAGAGGAGTTGAACCTCTGATAGTAAAGTTTTAAGTTTTATGCAATTACCGGGCTCTGCCATCTTAACAAACCCTGCTCTTAGGTAGGGTAATTAATTAATTTACTAGATTAAGATTAATTCATCTATTAGATTGGGGGCACCTCAGGTAGAGGTGGGTATTATGCATAATAGCCAAAAACTGGAAAGAATTCACACTTCCATCAGGTGGTAAATGGAGGAGCAAAGAGTGGAGAAAGCAAATTCGTATTCCTGAGTTCTGCAGGGCTGACTTGGCATTTGAACATCCACGGACTTTGGTATCCCAGTCAGGTCCTGGAACAAATCCCCCATGGATTTCAGGGGATGACTGTATACATCCATGGTAATACTACTTAACAATATAACCGCACAAACTACATGCAACAACGTTGATGAATCTCCAAGCATTACACTAAGTGAAAGAGGCCTGACTATAGTGACAGAAAGCAGATTGGTAGTTTCCAGGAGGAGTAGGGAAGAGAGTTGACTGTTTAGAGGCAAAAAGGACGTTTTTGAGGAATAGAAAGCAACTATGTCATGATTATGGTAGAGATTAACAAACGAATATAACTGTCAAAACTCACAAATTGTACACAAAAAAATTGGTGAATTTTACCTTAATAATGCTGACCAATCGAAAGGTGATGGGGAGGAGGAGGAGAGAGAGAAGTTTTTTAAAAAATTACTTGCAAAGGTTATGACTTGTGTTGTCCACTCAGAAGGTAATTCCTCACCTAAATCTAATTGATAGACTGACTAAATATACTTGAAACAGCAGATAGTACAACACGTTGAAAAGGAGTATAGCTATTATGTCTTAGTGCTTTTGAACTTCAGACAAGAGGAGGCTTCATCCTAAAGCCATCACAGTAAGAGAATGTTTGGGAATTAAGGTAGGACTCAAATAGAACTGGGAAGGAAGGATAAATCTGGAATAGAAAAAGAGTCTTCGGACAAGTGAAATAATTTGTTTAAATATTTTTAGGATATCGAAATGGAAATTCATTTGCAGAGATGAGAAGCTATTCTTGGAAAAAGTCCCTGAGTTCCTCATAGATCCACATGGACTGGTCTGTATGCTCATGACTCCTCAGTCCTGAGAAGTCTCTCTGCAAGAGTTCTGTTCCCCCACATGACATTTTCCCCTTTTAACACAACAAGAGACATCTAATTAACTTTTCTGCCACATGCAGCTGGCCCCAAAGCAAACCAAGCTGTGGGGTGGCTGACCCAGAATTACTAATGAATGTTCAAAGGAAACATGCTTTCAGCCAATCTGGAATGGTATATTTCTAAGAAGACAGAGAACTCTTAAAATTAATTAACTCATCTGAACAAACTGTCCATCCAATGGAAGTTTTTCGGTAATGAATATCAGACCACAGATCTTCCTGCAGCTGAGCTTGTTTATCATTCAAGGAGGCTGCTTCTGCATGGCTCATGGATAACTTCATGATTTTTATTTTCACTGGCTTCTGGCTTCTTATATTTATATAAACACGCCAAGAAAGCAAAACACACATGAGAAGTTTAAATGGAAGATCTCACATTTCCCCAAAAGGCAGAAACACCTACCTTTCTCTTTTTCCACATGTCGAATAGACAATTGAGGAGAAAAAGATCCATAGTTTGAGGGAGAAGAGAGGGCTTTGATTTAAAAAAAAAAGCATAAACTTACTTAAGTGGCTTTGTCATTGTGTTGAAATTCTAATAATGTGCTCTCTGCTGCAAAGTTTGATGATTGCCTAGTGGGAGCTATACACAAAATAACATCAGACCCACATGAAAACTACAACTTAGCCTTAAATTAGGAAGTGCCAAAGTTGGGATCCTCAAGTAACTCCCTTGACTGCAATGTACAAAGAACCAATGCCATGTCACATGAGGGTTTTTCTGTTGTTTTGTTTGCCTTGTTTTTGTTTATGCAGAATATAATCTTCTGAATGAGCTCTGATGGTGGCTCTAAAGAGAACAGTGTTTCTTATATAGGTCCTTCTTAAGACAGAGGTAAACCCTTGAAAGATCCTAGAATGTCGTGCATCATCCATCACTGTCTGATAGGAAGTTCTTGCTGTTCCTTAGTCAGAGAGAGACCGAGGGCCACTCTAGCCAGCGTTGGGAACAGAGTGATGGTCTCCAATCATCTGAGAACTAGGCTAGGTAGACACCTTTGTTACTCTACTGTGGGGTTTTTCTAACTCCTTTCAGTATTGAGCCCTTCCTGTCACAAATCACTTTATGGGGCAAGCATGTAGTGGCTCAGTTTAAAGAGCAGAATAACTACTATTGATTAAGTACTGACTGTGCATTGGGCACTGTGCTTAATACTTTATGTATATCACGATGGAATATTATGCAGCCATAAAAAAGAACAAAATCATGAATTTTGCAGCAACCTGGATGGAGTTAGAGTCTATAATACTGAGTGACCTCTCACAGAAACAAAGATCTGAGTATCACATATTCTCACTCATATAGTGGACCTTGATCATCCAATGCACTACCATAAGAAAATGACTGACAGTGGTGGGAAACTATGGGGGGGGATGGGACTAATGGTAGTAAACATGTATCTGGAGATGGGGAGACACCTGTTATCAACAAGGGGGCCTGAATGAAGTATATTTGTATACCTAACCCTTAACTGTACCCCACAATATCAAAATAAAAAATATTGATAATAAAAAAATACTTTATGTATATGATGTCATTCCACAATGACACAATGTGACAATACAGAATAATAATTAAGAGCCCAGTTTCCACAGTCAGACTACTTGAGTTAGATTTTTTACTTCACCAGCTATAAGCTGAGTGACCTAGGAGAAGTTACATAATCTCTTTGTTCCTTAGTTTTCATATCTATCTATTAATATGAAATAGAGATAAAGAGAGATCTAGTTCACAGAATTTCTATGAAGGTTAAATGAAGTGCTCAATAAGTGTTAGCCATTTATTATTACCAGAGTTCAAGTATAAGTCTGTCTGACTCTAACACCGATGTCCTTAGTTACCATACCACTTTGACTTGCCAAAATAGTCTCAGATCCAGCCTTTCTCAAAGTATGTTCCATGGAACCCTAGTCTCATGAAACAATACAGTTTATCCCTCTCTTGGAGATTTACACTGCATATTATTATATTTAAAGCTCCTTGAAGAAACCTGTTTAACTTGGCTTAATCTGATGTTTCATAAACATATTTGACAATTCAAATATTCAAAGACATTCAGTATCACAGAAACATTCTTTGCTAAAAAAATCCAAAGAGTTAGCCCATCACATAAAATGTGGCTAATGTTGGCAAGAATTATGTTCAAATGTCCTGACTCCTAGTCAATATTTATACAAGCAATTATCTACAATTCTACATTAATTATACCATAAGAAAGAGTAAAGTTTATAAGTTGTTTACCAGGAAAAAAAGCCTACAAAATTCAAGTTTTAAGAATAAACAAAGGCTCAGAAATAATAAATTGCTTGGCTAAGGCAATAAAGCCAGAAATAGAATACTATCTTCTAGCTGAATCTAACACAGTTTTCTACACCAGTGTTCTTCGAAATGAATTATATGTGCACCAGGGCATGTGAAGAGAAAATAATGTAACATCTATTTATATATTTTAATCTCTTATAATTTCTGTTGTGTGCATATGCTAGCATATGAGTAACAGATTAATACAAGTGTATAATTTATAAATAATCATACAAACAAAACTTGTGGATGTGTGAAAAAAGTTTTTACTCACAGAAGGACAATATCCAAAAAGGTGAGAGAGTACACCATTTCAATTCCCAAACCTAGAGAGCAGCCTGATTCTGTGACTGAGGACAACAGAGGGCAGAGGAGAACAGAGTTATCTGTGACACTCCTTAGCAGCGTCTTCAAAACCTAAGATTCAGGCCTCACGTTAAAGACAAGGGGAGGAAAAGAAATTGTCATGGACCATCCCAAAAGCTGAAATAAATTATTTTCAGTATCATGTTTCTTTAATGTTTAAAAACATAAAAACCAGACTTTACCTATAATTCTTAAGCAGCAACAAAAACAAGCTTTATAAGTTAAATAAAAACAAGCTGGAAAAGAAAAACCATAAAATTAAAATTATCATCATCAATTTAAGTGATAAAGAGTGTCATTTTATTAAAATGGCAAATCATCACTCATGACCTGACTACTGCTAAGACTTAACAGTACAAGTTATGTCTCAGTTTCTTCATTAAGAAAATAAAAATGCAGCCGGACTCGGTGGCTCAGCCTGTAATCCCGCACCTTTGGGAGGCTGAGGTGAGTGGATTGCCTGAGCCCGTGGGTTCGAGACCCGCCTGGGCAGCGAGACCTCATCTCTACAATAAATCAAAAAATTAGCCAGGCGTGGTAGCGCATGCCTGTAATTCCGGCTACTTGAAAGGCTGAGGCGGAAGGATCGCCGGAGCCCAGCAGGTCGAGGCTGCGGTGGCCGGGAGCGGCCCCTGCACTCCAGTCTGGGCGGCAGAGTGAGACTCCAACTCAAAAAAAAATAAAAATAAAAAAATAAAGAAAATAAAAATGCTTAACATTACGATAAGTTAATGACCTAATACCTGTAAAGCATACAGAATAGTACTTGACACATAGCAAGTAACAGATAAACATTAACTGTCACCATAATCAATATCATCATCATCATCTTGAAACTGGTGTGAGTCCTTTATTATCACTTAGAACGCTGCCTTCTCCCACTCTTTTGTATCTGAACAATTTCCAAATTTTTGTCCTAGAGCCTTGTCTGACATGATTGTGCCTTCATGTTGCCTAATATAATCATACCATTTATATATTAAGTCTGTCCTTGCTCTTTTCCTGCAAACTTGAGACAAAGTAGTATGACTTGGCAACAACACAATCCTAATGAATAATAAATGGAGAAACTAAAATCCCATGGCAGAAGTATCTGTCCAAATAAATTAGAATGCAGATCTACACATAGAGTACATGAAACATAAAAGTGCAAAATTACAGTAATGAATTCCTAGACACCTGAGAATATATTCACCGACACACGCAACCCTCGTGAAGTCTTCCAATTCCCATTTGAGATGTAGTGTCCTGCAGATGTGCAAGGAGAGAGAAAAATTTGTATTGTGGCTGAGGATGACTTAGTTGTTGATGTCTCTTTCCTACCGCAAGACTTTGTTCATATGTCCAAGTTAACAGAGACATCCTATTCCATATGCAATATGCACATATCTATCTTCCTTACAAGAGAAACTCCTTAAAAGCAGGCATGGTATTATTCATCTGAAAATCACCAGCACTGGCCAACTGCCTTTTCTCCAATTCCTGACAGAACAATCTATGTTCAAATTCTGCTCTGACCCATTTAGTAGTTGTGTTAACTTCGGCAAGCCATCTGATTTCTAAGTCTGTTTCTTCACTGAAATGAGAATTAAGAGTACCCACCTGACAGAGTTTCTTAAAGATTAAATGCCACATGTGTGCAAGGCACTCAGTAAATGGTGAAATATCATGTAAATGTAACACAGAAATAATAATGTAAAATATGAATCTGATGAAGGTTATGAAGATAGGACATAAGTTTTCATAGACTAAATACTATTAAGCATACCATTACTGAACTGTACACTTAAGAATGGTTCTGGCTGGGGGCAGTGGCTCAAGCCTATAATCCCAGCACTTTGGGAGGCTGAGGCGAGAGGATTGCCTCAGCCCATGGATTTGAGACCAGCCTGGGCAACTTGGTAAGACCTCATCTCTACAATAAATCCAAAAATTAGCCGGGTGTGGTAGTGCGTGCCTGTAGTTCTGGCTACTTAGAAGGCTGAGGTGGAAGGATCACCGGAGCCCAGCAGGTCGACACTGCGGTAGCCATTGAGCGTGCCACTGCACTCCAGCCTGGGCGATGGAGTGAAACTCCAACAACAAAAAAAAATGATTCCAATGGTGAATTTTTTTTTTAAGGTCACAATAATTTATTACTGACTAAAGAGATAAGTTTCCTGGAAGAATAAAAAACCAGCAATTAAAAACAACAAACACCTTGGTTTCACATCGTACCCATTATGCCATCTCACAACTCACTTACGTTTTTGAATCTCAGATACCTCATCATTAAAAGGTGATTAGTAGCGGGGCTTGGTGGCTCAGCCTGTAATCCCAGAGCTTTTGGGAGGCTGAGGTGAGTGGATTGCCTGAGCCAGCGGGTTCGAGACCCGCCTGGACAACTTGGCAAGACCTCACCTCTACAATAAATCAAAAAATTTAGCCGGGCGTAGTACCGCGTGCTTGTAGTTCCAGCTACTTGGAAGGCCGAGGTGGAAGGATTGCCAGAGCCCAGCAGGTCGAGGCTGCAGTGGCCGGAAGCGGCCACTGCACTCCAGTCTGGGTGACAGAGTGAGACTCGAACTCAAAAAAAATAAAAGTGATTAGTAACAATCTTCTCTCAAGGTTTTCCCCTCCTCCCAGGCCCTGGAAACCAACATTATACTCTTTGTTTCTACGAGTTGGACTATTTTAGATACTCTGTATAAGTGGAATCATGCAGTATTTGTCCGTTTGTGACTGGTTTATTTCACTTAGCATTCAATGCTCCAGGTTCATCCATGTTGTCACATGTGCCAGAACAGCTTTCTTTTGAAGAATGAATAATATTCCTAGATAGATAGATAGATAGATCACATTTTCTTTATCCATTCATGCATCAATGGACATTAAGGCTGTTTCTACATCTCTTGACTCCTGTGAGTACTGCTGCAATGAACAAGGGACTGAAAATGTCTCTTTCAGATCTTGATTTCAATTCTCCTGAGTAAATACTGAGGGGATCGCTACATCATAGTTTATTTTGTTGAGGAGCCTCCATATGGTTTTCCATAGCAGTCACACCATTTTACATTCCCACCAACAGTGTACAAAGGTTCTGATTTCTCCAGATCCTCGCCAACACTTGTTATAATTTTTTTTAATAACGGCTATCCTGACAAGTGTGAGGTGATAGTTTCGTCATTTAACTTGCATTTCCCTGATGATTAGTGATTTGAGCATTTTTCATATGCTTTTTGGCCATTTGTATGTCTTCTTTGGAGAAATGTCTATTCAAGTCCTTTGTCCTTTTAAAAAATAGATTATTGGGTTTCTGGGGGGGTTGCTATTGATTTGAAAAATTCCTTATATATTTTAGATATTAACCCCTTATTAGATATATGGGGTTACTATATCCAAATATTTCCTCCCATTCCATAAGTTGTCTTTTCAAGATGCTAAATGTTCCCTCTGCTGTGTAGAAGCTTTTCAGTTTGATGTCGTCCCATTTGTCTATTTTTGTTTTTGTTGCCCATGGTTTGACTGTCACAACCAAAAATCATTGCCAAAACTGATGTCATGAAGCTCTTCCCCTGTTTTCCTTCTTCTAGGAGTTAAACAACTTCGGTTCTTACATTTAAGTATCTAGTTCATTTTGACTTGATTTTTGTGTATGATGCAAGAGTCCAGTTTCATCCTTTTGCATGTGGATATCCAGCTCCAACATTATTGTTGAAGAGACTATTGCTTCCCCATTATTTATTTTTGGCACCCTTGTCAAAGATCAATTGACCATACATGCATGGGCTTATTTCTGGACTCTTAATTCTGTTCCTTTGGCCTATATAGTACTGTATGCCAGTACTATACTGCTTTAATTACTGTAATTACTGTAGGCTTGTACTATATTTTGAAATAAGGACATGTGATACCTCTAGCTTTGTTCTTTTTTTCCTCAAGATTGCATTGGCTATTCAAGGTCCTTTGTGATTATAAAAGAATTTTAGGATTTTTGTTTTCTAATTCTATTTAAAAAAATGCCTTTGGGATTTTTATAGGGATTACATTCAATCTGTAGGTCTCCTTGGGTAGTATAGACATTTTAACAATATTAATTCTTCTAATCCATGAACATGGGATGTCTTTCCATTTATTTGTGTTTTCTTCAACTTCTTTCATCACTATTCTATACTTATCAGCATATGTCTTTCACCTCCTTAAATTTATTCCTAAATATTTCATTTATGTGGATTAGAAGAATTAATTTTATTCTCTTTGATGCTATTGTAAATGAAATTGTTTTCTTAATTTCCTTTCCAGATAGTTCACTGTTAATGTATATAAATGCAACTGATTTTTGTATGCTGATTTTATATCTGTAACTTTGCTGAATTTGTTCATTCAAATATTGTCACTTTTATGTTATGTATTTTTTACCATAATTTTTCAAACAAAAACTACCTGAACAGATAGTGAGTCATTACTACTAGTCACTGACTTACTGAAATATGTTCAGCATGGAGCAAAGTATTAGGCATCTGGAAGCATGATGTCAAGCATTTTATAAAAAACTTCTTTTCCTTATAATCAGATTTCTTTTTAGAAAGTACAATAATATTACGTGGCAAGTTTTTAAGCTCTAAAACTGATGTTTCCCACATGTCTGCTGAAGATGACTTGGAAGTGATTTACCAGATATAACAAGATTTGGGGACTAAAGTAATCTGAGTTCCTATTCTAGCTCTACCACTTATTAGCAATACAATCTTGAACAAATTATTTAACATCTCTGAGCTTGAGCTTTCTCATCTGTGCAATAATAAAAATGATATCCACCTCATAAGATGGTTATGAGAATTAAATAAAATAGTAAGCATAACATGGGTACAATGTCTGGTTCCTATTAAGTATTTTATAAAAGTCATTAATAATATAAAATAGTCAGATAATGATGACAACAATGATGACAATGACTAACTGGATCATTCACTCACCTAGTTCCTACCTATAAGCAAGAATATATAACTGTAAGAAAAGAGGGCAGGTTTAGAAGCACAGTATTAGCTACAGAAAAGATGTCCCCCCATATGTTAACTGACATCTCTGTCACACCAATATTATATATATATCTGTAAAAGATGGTATCTCAAATACAAAAGTATTTTCTGCCCTTGTACCAATACTTGGAAAACATTTTTTAACCCTATCCTCAATTATAAAATTTTCTGCCTATGTTTTTGTCTTTTGGGAGAGGGCTCAGGAAGAAAAAAAAAGTAGAAAGGGGAAATTTTTGCTTGTTTGTTTTTTGTATATATTTTATTTTAAAGATGTGGGGTACAATTCAGGATTAGGTACACAAGTGGACATCATACAGGTAGTTTGGGCCTCCCTTTGGTCTGCACTTTGTCTGGTTTGAGATCAGGTACCCTTATTGATGTTATGTGCCCCCACCCTCAACCCACCCCAGCCATATCCCGCTGCTGCCAATCAAAAGGGGAAGTTTCCAGTTAAATTGACAGTGCCAAAAATCTTCTGTGCACTGACTGAATTTTTAAAAATTAATTTTGACTCATGCCCAGCTATTAATCCCTCAGTTGATAAGCATAAGCCCAGTAAATTCTCAGAAAGAAAAAAATGCACAAATGTCTCCCTTTCATGTTGCAACTCAAACACAAATTAATTGCAAAAGCTATTATTCACATCGAATCAATTACCATATCCTGTCACTGTCCTTTGTAATGAGTCCTTAACTATCCCTTTCTTTCCTTCTTCTGCTTCACTAATATAATCATCTCCATCTCACACCTGAATATCTTCTCTAACCTTTCTTAAGTCCCTCTGCAGCTAAGCATGTACACCACTCTTCTATTCTGTCCCACAAGGAACCCTGAGACAAATCTTCCTAAAACATCACACATAATTTACTTAGTCACAATCCTCCCCTGACTCCCCAGTGTTCAAAGAAAAAAATCTAAACCCATTAACTCTAAGGTAAATTCTCAGACTGTATTCCACAATCGGATCCCAAACCATACCCCAGCTTCATTTTTAAGGAAAGCATTTTATAATTGGTTTCCAAATTACTTTGGTATATTGGAAATGGGATTTGCCCCATGGCACATGATCATTATCTTTAGTTCAGCAATTCCCAAACATTAAGCAGTCTGTGCAACAAACAAAAAACATAAAAGAAGAATATTCTTTCCTTTCCAAATATTCCCATGACTAAAAACCTCAGAAAAGGGATCAAAGTTTAATATGCATAAAACAAAATCCCATTTTATATTCCTTCATTTCCCCCAAAAAATTATTTCTCAGCCCCGACTCCTAGCTATTTCTAGAGCCCTTCCAGTCTCCAATAAACCAAGACTGCCAGAAGATGAGCATGACACTGTTCATGGTGATAACTCATTAGCCCAACATTATCACCAAAGTCTCAAAATGCTTACTTCCATACCTTCACCAAAGCCTTCTCTTATGCTAGCAAAGAAAATGAGAATTCTGGAGGAACAAGCTAGGTGCTCAATGTAGCAGAGTAAATCAGCTGCCAGGTTGGGAATAGAATCTATAATCTCCTCATATCTGATTACCAAAAGTTATCCACTTAGCTTTTATCTGTTTTTAGCTTTTTCTTGTATTTTTTCCCTTCTGAATAAATAAGCTCTAAGACAGCAAGATTCTCAACATGCGAGAACTCCTTCACATGCAAACTGTGGCTGCTCAAAATCTCTAATTTCTGCATGAAAATATTTCATACATTAGTCTCAAGGATTTTCCATAGATTCAGGGATTTTTTTTTTTGATGACTGGTGATTACAAATGGAGATCTAGTAACAACCACTGGAAGGACAACTACTCAGAAGTTAAGTGTACTGAAGGCCTTTGCGTTCAATTTCGATGGATCCCAAACCACCACAACCTAACCCATTCATTATTCACTCAACAAAAATTTATCAAGTACCTACTATGAGTCAGGTCCTATGTTTGACATAGGAGGTGTGTGTGAATGTGTGTGCATATACTGATTTTAAAAATACCATGACATACTCAAGAGCAGATATACCAGGAACAGATACCATCCACTCTAAGATGAAGTTTGAAGTGAATCTTCAGGTATCATTATTTTACAGTAAGAGATCATTAGCCCTGCTCTGGCTTTTAAATGTTGTAATGGTGTGTTAAAACAGATATTCAGAGCTGGGTGCAGTGGCTCACGCCTATAATCTAAGCACTTTGGGAGACGAAAGCGAGAGGACTGCCTGAATCCACGGGTTCAAATCCAGACTGGGCAATTTGGCAAGACTTTGTCTCTACAATAAATCCAAAAATTAGCCGGGCGTGGTGGCATATACTTGTAGTTCCAACTGCTTGGAAGGCTGAGGCAGAAAGATTGCCTGAGCCCAGCAGTTTGAGGTTGTGGTGGCCATGAGCTCACCACTGCACTCCAGCCTGGGTGACAGAATGAGACTTCGATTAAAAAAAACACAAAACAGGCTGGGCTTGGTGGCTCAGCCTGTAATCCCAGCACTTGGGAGGCCTAGGCGAGTGGATTGCCTAAGCCCGCAGGTTCGAAATCAGCCCGGGCAACTTGGCAAGACCTCAACTCTACATCAAAAATTAGCCAGGCATGGTAGCGCATGCCTGTAGTTCTGGTTACTTGGAAGGCTGAGGCGAAAGGATCGCCAGAGCCCAGCAGGTCGACACTGGGGTGGCTGTAAGTGTGCCACTGCACCCCAGCCTGGGTGACAGAGTGAGACTCCAGCTAAAAAAAAAAAAAAATTACAAAACAAAACAGATATTCAGTAGAGGTAAGCATTTTTTATCAGCCATCTGTATTCCTCACTGAAATAAATATTATGATACCCTAAAATGGAGGGGGAACAACTGTAGTGTTGAAAAAAACCAGATTTTTGACTCATTAACACTGACTCTACCAAACCCTAATTGTAAAAACCGGGGACAAGTCACTTAACCCTCACTGAACTTCAGATTTCTTACCTTTAAAATGCTGCTGTTTTAACACATGCACACCGCAAATATGTCTGCCTGTTCTATATCGATAAAAAAAGGAAATAAAATGGTGTTATTTGGAAACCGACTTAGTAGGATTGTTGTGAGGATTAAATGAGATGAAATATAATGCAGAGTCACAGCCTGATGTCAGCAAGATGGACAAAACAAGACTTTCCAGCACTCGTTCTTCCCGACAGAAACACCCATCTGAACAACCATCCACACACACACAAGCACTCTCATGACAGGTAAGGAAACCAGGTGAGAAATTGCAGCACCTGGTGTAGCACAAAAATCTTAAAAGACACATCTGAGAAGGTAAAAAGGGACAGTTTTACCCAACTCTAGGCAGCACAGCATGGAGAACGACACCCTCTACATGGAGAAAGAGAGGGAAGTGAGCACCAAACTTCCCCCAGCAAAACCCAATGCCAGGCAGGCCCCAGGCTGAGCCTCCGAGTCTTCCCCAGTTCCAGGCCAGATCCTGCAGCACCAGGCTCCTGGACTGCCTCGCAGATTCAGGCTCCGGGCCCCCGGAGGAAGACACCAGCAGTTCCAGGCTTCTGACCGGCCCCAGCACTGGGCTGGCCAAGTGGCCCAGGGCTTCGGTTCCAAGCCAGCAACAGGCCAGTCCCCACAGACTCAGATTTCTGGCCTGCCCCAGGGCCAGGCTGGCCCCAGCAACCCCAGAGGCAGACAACTCTCAGCACCAAGCCAGCTCCCTGCATCCCTCGTCATGAGGCCCGCAACCCTGAAATCGCCTCTATGCAGGCCACTGGAAGATACATGTTCCAGGCCCACCCAGCACCTGATCCATCCACCTTGTGGCTTCGGGTTCCAATCCCACCCCAGATTTCACACCAGCCAGTCAAGTCAGCAACTCCAGGCCTCAGGTACCAGGCCAACACCTGCAGACAGAGGCCTCACACCTGCCCACTGCCAGACGATCCCTACACCCCCACATTCCAGCAGGTCCAAGGTCCGGGAGTGCTCAAACAGACCCAAGATCTAGGCCTATCCCGATAATCTCCAGTACTAAACTGGCCCCCACAGACCCAGACTTCAGGAGTGTTCTTACATATGGAAGTAAAAAGTGATTTTTAGTGGTTCTCATGTATTTCCATCATGTTTAGTGCAATACTATAAACCTTAAATAACACCATGGGACCCATATGAAGTGCCACTAATGATGCTGGAAGCGTTCCCAAGAAGCAGAGAAAAGTCATAACATTACAAGAAAAAGCTAAATTGCTTGATGTATACTGTGGATTGAGGTCTGCAGCTGTGGCTGCCTACCATTTCAAGATAAATGAATCTAGGGTAAAGATCATTGTTTTAAAAAAGACAGGGGGGGTGAGAATCCATGAAGCTGCTAATGCAGCTATGCCAGCATATATAAAAATCTTGTACTCCTTTATGAAAAACAAAATATGTCTTCATCAACTGTTTCTGCTACCAGTATGGATTCTGGTCAACAGAAGGCTATTATTAGTAGTTATGTTTTTGAGACATCAAGTTATACATGGATTTGCAACTGCTCAGGGAGTCAGCAACTCTAGTCCCCATGCTGTTTGAGGGTCAACTATACAAAAAAATTAAAGAAAATTAGAAAATCAATAAACAACTAAAATTAGAACTGTACCAGAGTGTTGAAATTATTTTTAAAATCAAGCAAAAATTCAGGAGTTGAAAAATACAATGAATTAACTGAAAAATGCAATAGACAGCATCAATAGCAGAATTGAGCAAGCAAAAGAATCAGTGAACTTGAAGACAGGTTATTCGAAAACATAGTCAGAAGAAAGAAGCGCAAAGGAATGAAGAAACCTTATAAGATTTATCATGCAATATCAAAAGAGCAAATTTTTAAGGTATAAGAGTTCAAGAGGGATGAGAGAAAGACAAAGAGATAGAAAGCTTATTTAAAGAAATAATAGCAGAATACTTTTCAAATCTGGAAAAAGATATGACTATCTAAGCACAAGAAAGTGAAGGATCCCCAATCAACTGCAATCCAAACAAGACTACAAGACATAATCAAATTGTTAAAAATCAAAGACAAAGAGAGGAGGTTTCTGAGAAAAGCAAGAGAAAAGTAGTACATAACATATATAAGAGGGTTCCAATAAGACTAGCAATGGGTTTTCACTAGAAACTTTACAGGCCGGGAGACAGTGGGATGATACATTCAAAGTGCTAAAAGAAAAAAAAAGTCAGTTAAGAATACTATACCCAGAAAAGTTGTCCTTCAGAAATAAAAAGAGACAGCTTTTCTCAGACAAAAGCTGAGGAAGAAATCATCACCAGACCTGTCCTACAAGAAATGCACAACAACATATGAAAGATATGAAAGTGCAAAACTTTCATACATAACAATAAAGGAGTTTTAACAATAAAAGTTGCTAAAGAATGGACAATTATAAAAAGATGCAAAAACAAAATGTGGAGGGGTGAAGTAAAACTATATATGCAAAATTAAGTTATTATGAGTTTAAAAGAGTCTGCAATGACTATATTTTATGTAAACACAAAGAAAAGCCTTATAGTAGATACAACAGTCCCCCTTATCCACTAGGGATATATTCCAAGATCCTTAGTGGATATGTGAAACCACAGATAGTACCAAAGTCCATATATACTAAGTTTGATACCATACATACATACCTATGATAAAGTTTAACTTATAATGTAGGCACAGTAAGAGATTAACCACAACTAATAATAAAATAGAACAATTATAACAACATAGTTTAACAAAAGTTATGTGAATGTGCCTGCTCACACACTCTCCCTTTCTCTCTCTGTCAAAATATCTTATTATAATGTACCACGGGTAAACGAAAGCTTGGTTAAAGGAGAACTACTGAAAACAAAAGACTGAAAAAGCAAGGAATTAAAGCATACCACTACAAAAAAATCACCTAATCACAACTGAAGACAGCAAGACAGGAAAAAAGGTACAAGGGCTCTACAAAACAAAAGAAAATAGTTAAGAAAATGGCAATAATAGGTCTTTACCTATAAAAAATTCACTTGAAAGTAAATGAATTAAATGATCCTATCAAAAGACATAGAGTGGCTAAAAGGATTTTTTAAAAATACTCAACTATATTTTGCCTACAAGGGACTCACTTCTCATTTAAGGACACACATAGACTGAAAGTAAAGAGGTGAAAATACATATTTATGCAAGAGGAAACCAAAAAAGAAGAGAGGTGGCTATACTTATATAAAATGGACATTAAGTCAAAAACTGTAAAATGAGACAAAAACAGTAATTATACAATGATAAAAGGGTCAACTAATCAAGAAGATATAATAATCACAAATATATATGCACCAAATATTGGAGCACCTAAATCTATGAAGCAAATATTAACAGATCTAAAGGGAATCAGACTAATACAATAATAGTTAGTGACTTCAACACTCAGCAACGGACAGATCAAACAGAAAATCAGTCAGGAAACATTGGACTTGAACAACACTAGAGACTAAATGGACTTAAAAACATACAGAACATTTCAGCCAACAGCAGCAGAATATATTCTTCTCAAGCATGCATGAAACATTCTCCAGAACTGATCATATACTAGGCCCCAAACAAGCCTTTACAAATTTAAGAGGACTAAAAACAAATCAAGTATCTTTTCCAACCACAGTGGTATAAAACTAAAGTCAATTACAGGAAAAATTTCAAAACATTCACTAATACATGGGACTTTAAAAAACATGCTGCTGGCCGGGCTCAGTGGCTCAGCCTGTAATCCCAGCACTTTGGGAGGCCTAGGCGAGTGGATTGCCTGAGCCTGCGGATTCGAAACCAGCCCGGGCAACTTGGTCCTCATCTCTAAAATTAAATTTTTAAAAAATTAGCCGGGTGTAGTGACACACGCATGTATTTCCAGCTACTTAGAAGGCTGAGGCAGAAGGATCAGCGGAGCCCGGCAGGTTGACACTGGGGTGGCCGTGAGCATGCCATGGCACTCCAGCCTGGGCGACAGAGTGAGACGCCAACTCAAAAAACAAAAACAAAAACAAACAAACAAACAAATGCTGCCAAAGGATCAATGGATCAATGAAGAAAATAAAAGACAAATTTATTTGATGTAGGACAAATAAAAATGGTCACACAACATGCCAAAATGGATGCTGCAACAGCAGTATCAAAAGAAAAGTTTATATCCATAAACACATCAAAAAAGAAGAAAGGGGCCAGGCATGGTGGCTTACACCTGAAATCCCAGCATCACTTGAGGCCAGGAATTCAAGACTAGCCTGGGCAACAAAGCAAGACCCTCATCTTTACCAAAAACAGAAAAATTAGCCAGATGTGGTGGTGCATCCCTGTAGTCCCAGCTACCTAAGAAGCAAAGGTAGGAGGAGGCCTTGAGCTTGAGGTTGAGGCTGGGGCAAGCTGACATTGTGCCCCTACACTCCAGCCTGGGCAACAGAGTGAAACCTTGTCTCAGAAAGAAAAAAGAAATGAAAAGAAACAAGAAAGATCTCATATTACACCTAAAGGAATAAGAAAAAGAAGAACAAAACAAGCCCAAGTAGATAAAAGAAGGGAAATAATAAAGATCAGAGTAGAAATAGCAAACCAGTGATGAGAAAAACAACAGAAAACATTAACAAAACAAAGAGTGCTTTTTTGAAAAGATAGGCAAAATCAACAAACCTTTAACTAGACTAAGACAAAAACTAAAATAAATAAAATTTAATTGTTTCTTATGATCTTTTGTATTGCCACAGAAATACAAACGATCATAAGAAACTACTGTGAGCAACTATATGTAAACAAAATTAATAACCTAGAAGAAATGGATAAATTCCTAAACACATACAACCTACCAAGAGTGAATAATGAAGAAATTAAAATTCTGAACAGACCAATAATGAGCAAGGAGATTTAATCAGAAATAAAAGATCTCTCATAAAAATAAAAAAAACAGGATTGGATGGCTGGATTCCACCACTAGTTCTATTATACCAATCTTTCTCAAACTCCTCAAAAAGTTGAAGAAGAAGGAATACTTCCAAACTCATTTTATGAGAGCAGCATTATCCTGATACCAAAGCCAGATAAGTATACTACAAGAAAAGAAAATTACAGGCCAAAATCCCTGATGTGCATAGTTGCAAAAATCTTCAAAAACAAATACTAGCAAATTGAATTCAGCAGCACAGTAAGAGAGTCATTCACCATGATCAAGTGGATTTTATCCCAGGGACACAAGATGGTTCAACATTACAAATCTATACATGTATTACACCACGTTAACAGAATGAAGGACAAAATAACTTATGATCATCTCAATAGATGCAGAAAAAGTATTTGACAAAATTCAGCAGCCTTTTTTGATGAAAAAAAAAAAACACTCTCAACAAATTAAGTACAGACGGGATGTACCTCAACACAGTAACAGTTATGTGACAACCCTACAGCTAACACTATACTTGATGGTGAAAAGTTGAAAGCTCTTCCACTGAGATGATGAATAAGACAAAAATGCCTATTCTCACCACTTCTATTTGATATGATACTGAAAGTCTTAGCCAGAGCAATCAGGCAAGAGAAAAAAATACAGACATCCAAATTGGAAAGGAAGACATTAAATTGTCCCTGTTTGCAGATATAATCTTATATACAGAAAACTCTAAGACTCTACCAAAAAAAAAAAAAAAAAAAGATAATAAATAATAAACAAATTCAGTAAAGTTTCAAAACAAAAGTTATTGCATGATAATAATAGGATTTTTTACACGAACAACAAACTATCCAAAAAAAGAAATCAAGAAAACAATTCCACTTAAAATAGCTACAAAATTTTTAAAAAACAGGGATAAATTTAGCCAAAAAAGACCTATACATACAAACGATATCTCATGTCCATGAATTAGAAGAATTGATACTGTAAAATATTCATCCCACCCGACAGATTCAATGCAATCCTTATCAAAATCCTAATGGCATTTTTCACAGATTTAAAAAAAAAAAATCCTAAAATTCATATGGAATCCCAGAAGACCCAGAGAAGCCAAAACAATCTTAAGTAAAAAGCACAAAGTTGGGGAAGACTTATACTACCTGACTTCAAAATATACTACAAAGCTATAGTAATCAAAACAGCATGGTACTAGCATAAGAAAAGACATGCAGACTAATGGAACAAAATCAAGACCCCAAAAATAAAACCACACGTTACAGTCAATTGACTTTTGACAACGGTGCCAAGAACACTGCTCAGTAGGGAGAAGATAATGTCATCAATAAATAGTGTTGAGAAACTGGATATTCACATGTGGAAGAATGCAATTAGACCTGTATCTCACATCATATATAAAGATGCATTAAAGATTTAAATTTAAGACCTGAAACTATAAAAATACTACAACAAGGTGTAAGGGAAAAGCTCTATGACATTGGTCTGGCCAATTATGTTTTGGCTATGAACCCAAAAGCATGGGCAACAAAATAAAAAATAGACAAATGGATTACATCAAACTAAAAAGCACAACCAAGGAGACAACCAACAGAGGAAGAGACAACCTACAGAAAGGAAGAAAATATTTGCAAACGATACTTCTGGTAAGCAGTTAATATACAAAATATATAAGGAACTCAACTCAATGGCAAGAAAACGAATATTTTTAAATGGGCAAAGGACTTGAATAGTCATTTCTCAAAAGAAGACTTATGAATGGCCAACAAGTGTATAAAAAATATGCTTAATATCACTAATTATCAGGGAAATGCAACTTAAAACCACAGTGACATATCCTCTAACACCTGTTGGAATGGCTATTATAAAAATGGTTATTATAAAAATGGTTCAGCAAGCCTTGGTTGCTCAGCCTGTAATCCCAGCACTTTGGGAGGCCGAGGCGAGTGAATTACCTGGGCCCATGGGTTCAAGATCAGCCCGGGCAACTTGTTGAGACCTTGTCTCTACAATAAATAAAAATATAGCCAGGCTATATAATGGAAGGCTGAGGTGGAAGGATTGCCAGAGTCCAGCAGGTTAACACTGGGGTGGCCGTGAGTGTGCCACTGCACTCCAGCCTGGGCAACAGAGTGAGACTCCAACTCAAAAAAAAAAAAAAAAATGGCTGGGTGCAGTGGCTCATGCTTATAATTCTAGAGCTTTGGGAGGCTGAGGTGGGAGGATTGCTTAAGCCCAGGAGTTCAAAACAAGCTTGGGTAACATAGCTAAACCTCATCTCTACAAAATATCAGAAACAAAAATAATATAAATAAAACGAAAATAAATAAGACAAAATATAGCAAGTGTTGGCAAGGTTGTGGAGAAAAGGGAACCCTTGTACGCTGCTGCTGAGAATGTAAATTTGTACAGTCATTATGGAAAACAGTAAGGAAGTTCCTCAAAAACCTAAAAGCATAACTACCATATGATCCAGCAATCCCACTACTGAGCATACTTCCAAAGGAAATGAAAGCAGTATCTGAAGAGATGTCTGTATTCTCATTGCAGCATTATTCACAATAGTCAAGATATAGATTCCACTTAAGTGTCAATCAGTGGAAGAACGGATAAGGAAATATATATATACACTCACATAACAAAACAAAACTATTCAGCCTTAGAAAAAAGAAAATCCCATCATTTGCAACAATATGGATAAACCTAGAAGACATTATGGCTAGTGAAATAAGCCAGGCACAGAAAGGCAAACACTGCCTGATGTCACCTATATGTAGAATCTTAAAAAGTTGAACTCATTGACACAGAGAATAGAATGGTGGTTACCAGGGACGGACAGGGTAAGGGTGTTGATTTGGGATAATATTGATCCAAGGATACAAAATTTCACTTATATAGGAGGAGTAAGTACAAGAGACCCATTGTACAATATGTGGCTATGGTTAACATGCATTATATTCTTTAAAACTCTTCTAAGAGAATAGATTTTAAGTGTTCTCTCCACAAAAAAAGTATATGAGATAATGCATATTGTTAATTTGCTCAACTGAGTCATTCAATATTTATACATATTTCAAAGCATCATGTTGTACATGATAAAAATATAGTCTTATCTGTCAACTAAATAAATAAATAAAGTGACTTGCAGAGGTTAGGTGCTCAAGAAATGTTTATTCCCTTCCTTCCAAAGAAAGTAGGGCCACTGACATGAATTAGAAGGCTACCATTTTAGTAGAAGACCTGGAATAGGACAGTAGTGAACCACAGGAAAAGTGAAAAAGAATGAAAAGGCAGTTAAACAGGTAGGAAAGAGAGTTGGTATTGTGTCTAAAAAGCTTCATTATACTCATGAACTAAAAGAAAAGTTCTTTTAGGGAAAAGACTGGGTCTCAAAACAAGTGTGAATTTTTTTTTTTCTAATCTTGAGGAAAATGAAACTTCTAAGATATGTCCAAAAAACAGGGAAGAGAAAAAGATACCTTCAGTGTCAAATAGATATTTTAGGTCATTACACTTCAGTAAGAAAAAAAATTCTCTGAAGAGGTCAACAGTAATGAATTCCTTCATAAACAATCTTTGATAAAGACTCATGCAATGTGGTACAGGAATAGAACAATGGGACAGGTCAGAGAATCCAGAAATAAAACCAACTCATCTTCAACAAAGTCATCAAAAACATTGGGGCAAGGAAACCATATTTAATAAATGGTGCTTGAAAAAGTGGCTAACCACATACAGAAGAATGAAACTGGACCCCTACCTATCACCACATACAAAAATTAACTCAAAGTGGATCAAAGACTTAAATGCAAAACCTCAAACTATAAGAATCTTTAAAAACTTAGGGAACACCATCCCGGACATCGGAGTAAGAAATGTATTTGTGGCCAAATCCTCAAAAGCAAGTGCAACAAAAGCTAAGATTAACAGGTGGGACCTTGTCAAACTGAAAAGCACAGCAAAAGAAACTATCAAGAGAGAAAAGAGACAATGTGAAAAAAGTATTTGCAAGCTATGCATCTGACAAAGGCCTAACATCCAGGTTTTACAAGGAACTCAAATGAATTGACAGGAAAAAAGCAAACAACCCCATTAAAAAGTGGGCAAAGGACAAGAACAGACACCTCTCAAAGGAAGACATTCAAATAGCCAACAAACATAGGAAAAAATGCTCAGCCTCACTGACCATCCAAGAAATGCAAATCAAAACTACAATGAGATACCACTTAACACCAGTAAGGATGGCTATCATTAACAACTCAAAAAACAACAGGTACCGGGGCAGCCGTGGAGAAAAGGGAATGCTTCTTCTACACTGTTGGTGGGAACATAAGCTAGTTCAACCTTTGTGAAAAACAATGTGATGATTTCTCAGAGAACTAAAAATTGAGCTTCCACATGATCCAGAATCCTCTTCTGGGAATATACCCAGAGGAACAGAAATCATTCAACCAAAAAGACACCTGCACACGTACGTTCACTGCAGTACTATTTACAATAACAAAAATATGGAACCAACCCAGACGCCCATCAAAAGTGGACTGGATAAAGGCAATGTACATATTCACAATGGAATATTTCATAGCCATAAAGAAAAACAAAATCATGGCCTTTGCAGCAACATGGATGCAGCTGGGTACCATCATACTGACTAATCACAGAAACAAAGAATTGAATACCACATGTTCTCACTCATAAGCAGGCCCTGATCACTGGTCACATGAGCCCAAGGATAGAACTGGCAGACGCTGGGCACTGGTAGGGGAGGGAGAAGGAAAGGAAGGCACACGGCAACACACTGGATAGTAGG
This sequence comes from Carlito syrichta, assembly GCF_000164805.1. NCBI lineage: Eukaryota > Metazoa > Chordata > Mammalia > Primates > Tarsiidae > Carlito > Carlito syrichta. The sequence goes on from NW_007260317.1 coordinate 825,785, forward strand.
GGGAGAGAGGACCAGCTGGAAGCCCTAATTTCACCTGCATGCAACTTGCTTATGTAGTAAATCCTCTCTTGTACCCCAACTCTAAAATACAATAAAATAGAGCAAAAAAGAATCATGCAGTGATTATAGAGACCACCTCTAGCCATTGGCTGCCCAAGATTATGATGTCCATGACCAAAGGAAAGCATCATATTTCATTGAATTTTTGGTAAAAAGCAAAAACTACCATTTCCTTTGAGGTGCCCCCCCATCCAACTCCAATTTGAGGTAAACACCTTATACAATGTCACTGTCAACTGCCAGAGCCCACAAGAAGCATAGAATATCTGTGCTCTCCCTTGAGCATTTGTGCTCTGGATTTTTGTTGTTGTTGATGTTTTGGTTTTTAGAAAACACAATCCAGAGGAGGTATTAGGAATTAAGTACTAGAGTCAAACTACCCAACAGGGGACGGTGGAGCAGAGTGGATATAAAGTCCTCACTCTGCTCCGTATTATTTGTGTGACCTTTTATAAAAGATTTAACCTCTCTGAGTCTCAATTTCCTCTTCAATAAAATGGGAATAATAATAGAATCTATCTCTCAGAGATATCTTCAAAAAAAATTTTTTTAACTGTGTTTTGAAAGTCCTCAAAGGGAAATGTTTTGCCAATGTGGAAGAGGTGAAACAAAAAATGGCAGGAGCACTAAAAAGGCATCAAAATTGATGAGTTCAAAAACTGTTGTGAGTAATGGAAAAATTGTCTCAGTAGGTGTACTGCATCAAATGGAGAATATTTTGAAAGTGACTGAAGTTTAAACATGCAAGAATACATACACATTTTTTAATAAATAAATTTGGAATTTTTTGAGTCTTGCCTCCCCCCATATTTTGAAAGTATGGAATGTAGTATTCTGGTTTAAGCTTTATTTAGGATGCAAATTTATATACTTAATGTTTAACATTAAGGCTTCCTAAATTTAAGAGTACTTCATTGTTTAAGCTTCTTTGTTAATCCAAATAAATAAATCAAAACAAAAAAATTGTGTTTCAGGACATGATCAAGAAAGTAAAAAGACAACCCACAGAATGGGAGAAAAATTTTGTTAATAATTTATTTTATAAAGGATTTATATCTTGATATGAAAAATTCTTATAACTCAATAATTAAAAGACAAATGATTTTAAAAGGGGCAAAGAATCTGAATAGACACTTAGCAAAAGAAGATATACAAAAGATCAAAAAGCACAGGAAAAGATGCTCAATCATAAGCCATGAGGGAATATAAATCAAAACCACAATGAGATGCTGTCTCTCACCCACTATGATGGCAAGAATCAAAAAGAGAGACAATAACAAGTGTTGGCAAGGATGTGGAGAAACATACCCTGCTGGCTCAAATGTAAAATGGTACAATCATTGGGGAAGTTTGTCATTTCCTCAAAAAGTTAAACAGAGAATTATCATATGACCTAGCATATATCTCAACTCCTTGGTATATACTCAAAAAAACGAAAACATATGTCCACACAAAAACTTTATACATATAAAATGTTCATAGCAGCATATTTATAAAAGCCCAAAACTAGAAACTCAAATGTCCCTTAAACTGGTAAGTGGATAAACAAAATATATTATATCCATATGATGGAATATAATTCTGTAATAAAGAGAAATGAATTACTGATATATGCTACAGGTAGTATTAACTTGAAAGCATTATGTTAAGTTAAAGAAGTCAGTCATTCTTCTTTACTATAGTGGTCAAGGAAAAAAAAGAAAAGTTAGTCACAAAAGACTACATATTGTATGAGTCCACTCGTATGAAATATCCAAAGTAAGCAAACCTACAGAGACAGAAGGTAGATTAGTGGTTGCCTAGGGCTGGGTAACGGGAGAGTTAGGAGGAAAAGGCTAAGAGGGTATGACCTTTCGTGGTCATGAAAATGTTCTACAATTGACTGTGGTGATGGTGGTAGAACTCTGTAAATATAATAAAAGTCATTGAATTGTAAACTTCAAATGGTATGTGAATAGTATATGATGTGAATTATATCTCAATAAAGCTGTTTTTAAAAAGACAATTAAATGAGACCAATGCTTGTAAACTGTTTAGTACAGTGCCTAGCACCTTGGAAGTACTCAATAAATGTAGGCTGGTAATGTCACTGACATTATTGCTGGTTCCAGAAGAAAGTACCTTTAATCTGAATTTTTCAGGCCTGTAATTGATGAGAATAACCTGGACCCTTAATCACAAAATTATTAAACCATTCTGAAATGTGGATGAAACTTTTTAAAAACCTCAACAATGATCTAATAATTTAAACTCTTATAACATTTACAACAATCATAAATATGACAGAAAATGTGTCTAGTAACACCTGTGAGGTCTTCCTTAACTACTTCAGGTAAAGTTTGCTGCTTCTTCCTTTGTAATTTGTTCATATTTCTACTATATCATTATCTATTTCATATGTCATTTTTTCCCCACTAAAGTGTAAGTTCTATCGGAGCAAAGATTATTTTAAATAAATGTCTCATTTATTTTAAAGGAAGCACATTGCAATGCTGTTACGTAGGAGGTACCTTACTGAATGAACACTCAACTGAGAAAATTCATGGATTTCTTATAATTTCTCACCTATGCCAACTCCTCTTTTAGCCCCCTTTAAGAAAAGGAAGAAAGGGTTTAACAGCAGTTCAATTTAGCAATTAGAACCATATCTTTACCTGGCAGGTGAAAACACCTCAAAAAAGTGAACTTTTACTAGTTTTACCACTGTCTCGAAATGGCAAGGGTTCTCAAGAACAGGGAAATGACCCACATGAGGTGATGTAAGCCCAAGGAAAACCTAGGATAGCCAAAGGAGAACATTGAGGAGTTTATATACAATCAGCCTGTGACCCTGTCCACCATCACTGGAGTGAAATGAATAAGACCCCCTGCCCCAGCTTCTGGCCTTGATACTGCCTTTCAGGGAACATTTTCTTCTGGATACCGCAAGTACTAATAAGAGTATGCAGCATCAAAGCTTTGCTGTTCTGAGTGTGGAAGGCATCACTGAGAAGACTGTCAGAAATGCAGCATCTCCTTTTTAACTAGATACCCAGATGACTCACATGCACATTAAAAGTATAGGTAGTAGAGTTGGTTATGACTGGCTTTAGATTTAGATTCAGACTGGGCTCCAGATTTCAACTCCACTACAGGCCAGCTGGCAAATCACTTCACCTAGAGGTTCTCTGCACTTCAGAAATTTTTTAGAAATCATAGCCAGGCGTGGTAGCTCAAGCCTGTAATCCTAGCACTTTGGGAGGCCAAGGCGAGAGGATTGCCTGAGCCTGCGGGTTCGAGACCAGCCTGGGCAACTTGGTGAGACCTTGTCCCTATAATATGACAAAAAAAAAAATTAGCCAGGCATGGTAGCATGTGCCTGTAGTTCCAGCTACTTGGAAGGCTGAGGCGGAAGGGTCGATGCTGGGGTGGCTGTGAGTGTGCCACTGCACTCTAGCCTGGGAGACAGAATGAAATTCTGACTCAAAAAAAAAAAATCACAATGCCTCAGTTCCACCCCAGAGAGTGATTTAATTGGCCTGGAACCCAGAATTTCTTAAAGCTCCCCAAGCTAATACTATGGCAGTCAGAGTCGGGAACCCCTAATTAACCTCTGTAAGTGTCCATCCAATGGTACCTGCCTCATGGGGTTGTAAAGACCAAATTTGATCCCCTTTGAAAAGTTCCTGGCTCAGTGCTGGGAACATTTTCAGTGCTCAATAAATCACAGTTATTATTATCATATCTGGAAACCTGGAAATGAATACTCCTATAGCGATGATGAAAAAATAAAAACTCAGGCTCACTCCACTTCTGACTTAAGATCAACTGGAGAAAACCAAATATGCACACCTAACTGAGCACACACCGGATTCTGCTTCTGGTTTCCTCCCTGCAGCCTCCTCATGACAACAGCCTTCAATCGGGGCATGCCTGAAGATTTTCACTTTTTCATTATAAAAACTCCCCTCCTCTGCCTGCCTGTGAGTCTCCACTAGACACAACACATGGTGGCTGACCTCTTGCAATAGCGAACCCTGACTAAAGAATATTTCCTTGTTAAAAGTTAAGACAAAAACAAAATAGGCTCAGATGTCCTAGTCTGTCCCCACCCTATGGGTAGGTAACTGCCAAAATCAAAGAACACATTGTCCCTAAGGATGAGTTTTTTTCCTAGCTGCAAACTGTTGACTGCAGCTTCAGGAAAACTCGGTGTCAGGTAAGGGGCAAACCACCTCTGCAAGGTGTCAGAGAGGCCAGCGCCTTCATTTGGAATTTATTGATGGAAGGTGGGGGAGCATTATTTCAGCAGGTCTGTAACGCAGGAAATCCCCCTTACCACACCTTCCTGATTTACACAGATTCTTGATACACACCACATGTGTCTTCAGCTCTTTTCCCCTCCCCCCAAGATTCAATCACTCTGTTCCACATTTAGGTGATGAAAACTTAAAACCTGTGGTTATAACTTCTTTGAGAAATTTCATTTTGAAAGCTTGCTAAATTTCAACTTTATTGCCATGAGGAAAACAAAAGAAACAAAAGACCTCAGTCATCCACTAACACAAAAGCCCCAAGTGAAGACATTCAATAAGTGTAAGTTTTCTGCTGCAAGTGGTTGAAAATCCTGACCTTTGGACTGGGTTGCCATTCATTTGCTTCTACAAATGTTCTATGAAACAACAGCATTTATTTTTCTAATAGTTTTAGGTTACATGTTTAGTCTCACCTATGATTTTAACTTGGCTAAGCCTGGCCTGCAGTTCCTTTTGAATGTATACCTCATCGGGTTTACCCTGAGTCTACTCTTCCAAGGAGATTCATAATGACAGGCAAAGGCCACAGCCTGGTTTTCCAACAATTATAAGGAAATAAACACCCAGAAGAGAATAGCATACCTCTTAGGCCACTGAGAGACACACAAAGATTTATCTCAATGATGATTACATGCATTTTTGCAAGTGTGCATGGTTTAGTTCTGTTTTCAGTTCTTCTGCTTACTCAAGATAGGCCTCCTCTGACAAAAGGAAACAGGCTCCTCCTCCCCCTCTCTGGGTGTATTATAATGAATTGTCTACGCTGAAACTTTGTTGAAAGTCTCTGAAGGGATTTTGGCATCCCAGAGAGTGCTCTCAAAGTCCCCTCAGTTCCATTCTCTAAACTGGTTCTAACCACACCTTGGGTTTGGGGCCTACTCTAAAGGGGGTCTGGGATTCAAGTTCTAGGTCTCCGAGAATGGCATTCTGCAGCCTGTTCAGGAGTTTGTCAATGAAGAACAGTGCAAAAACATGGACGAATCCAGGACTACACTGGCTCCAGCAGACATGGCTTCTCCCAGAAACCAGAGACCCATTCTAGCCTCCCAGCAAATCTGTTTTAGATTGGCCAAATCACCACAAAACACAAGTGCCTACCCCAGTTCACTTCAGTGGAGTGGACGGGCTGCCTTTAGCTATGATACTTCATTTAAGAGTGTCAGGCTTGAAGGCAGAAATACTGAGTTCTAATCCCAACTCTGCCACTTAAAAGTCATGTTACTTTGAGCAACTTCCTTGAATCTGTTTTCTCATTTACAAAAGGCAGATACCAATTTAAAATAAGATTATTATACTGTGAGGATCAGAGTTTTTATAACCTTTAAACATTACAAACAAAGAGTGCAATTATTTTTCTCCTGCAAACAACTGATTAGGTAGCTATTAAAGAATGACTACTTTCTGCCTTCTTTAGTCTGGTCTAACTAAACATTATTCCACGTCTTTATAAATCTTTCTTTGTAGGCTGACTAGTATTCAAATCCACAGAGCAACTCTAATGAGATGAGTGACATTCAAAGAGAATTTAAAAATCCTTAGGTAGGATTTAAGTCACATAGTGATATACTATTTAAGCCCAAAGTCAAAATAATTTTAGTGTCACTTTCCATCCATCTGTACCTAAAACTTTTAAAAGTACTTATTTTATTAAAGAAAACCATACTTTGATGCATAGTGTTGGTTTTGCTGTGGTCATTTTCATGCCACTTACCCAAAGAATGTATTACAGTTAAAAGCATTAAGATAGATATGGATATTTAAAGAGATATTAGGGGAAAAGAAATAATTTAGATCAGAGTAATATGATATTGCAGCACAAACAGCAAACAGATAAGTTCTTGTTAAAAAAAAAAAAAGAAGAAGAAGAAGAAGAAAAAAGAAAGAGAATGGTTAAATCACAGATCCTCCACATAACAGACTATCCTTTAGCCACTGAAAAACAGACCACAGCCGGGCTCGGTGGCTCAGCCTGTAATCCTGCGCCTTTGGGAGGCTGAGGTGAGTGGATTGCCTGAGCCCGCGGGTTCGAGATCCACCTGGGCAACTTGGTGAGACCTCATCTCTACAATAAATCAAAAAATTAGCCAGGCGTGGTAGTATGCGCCTGTAGTTCCAGCTACTTGGAAGGCTGAGGCGGAAGGATCACCAGAGCCCAGCAGGTCGAGGCTGCAGTGGCCAGGAGCAGCCACTGCACTCCAGTCTGGGCGACAGAGTGAGACTCCAACTCAAAAAAAAAAAAAAAAGAAAAACAGACCACAATTACCAACTAAAATTAACAACTTATCTTGCTTATCTCTAGATAAGCAAGTGGTGCAATAATATTATTCCATCTATATATTTAAGGTTATAGAGGTTTAAAATGGTTACATCTATAGATTGAGATTGAGGACAGGACATGAAGGGAAGCTCTCACTTTTTATTTGCTGTGTGTATTACTGAATGCATATTAATGTGCATGTATTACATTGGTAATGTATAAAATAAATAAAAGTATAAATCTACAAAAGTAGGAATAAAGAAGTTAAGCAACAATCAGAAATATGCTATGAATTTTTTTTTAAAAAGCAGGAACAATAAATGGAAGAGAAGTTATTCCCTTTAGCTTATCAAACTACCAAGCAAGTGGGAAATAACCAGTCAATAAGAATTTACTGAAGAGCTGCTATACAAAAAGCACTTTACTAGATGTTGTAGAAACTACAGAAATGACACAATCACTACTGTCACAGTGGCCTATAATCTAGGAATAGAATGAAGTCTTTATGAACATACACAAAAAATATTTGAGAACACAAGCCAGAACATGAAAAGGAGTGATTTTTAGACAATAAGAGCTTTAGAAACTGAGGCTCAATAAATGTTTCATGAATTAATTAATTAATTAATTAAATCACTCTGAGCTTAGAGAAAGAAGAATCATTAAAAGAAGGAGAAACTTGAGCAGGCCTTTGAAAGGCAGGCGAAATTCAGAAATGGGAGGAAAGTGGCAGAGGGATATGGGGTGGCACATCCAAGGGGTTAGAAATGAGGAGAAGGGCAAAGAGAGTGGAAGTACTATAGCAGGAAGCTACTGCATCTGCTTGAGAAGAGACTCGAGTTCCTAAAGGGGGGGAAGGAAAAGCTAGCCAAGGAGAGTGGGCGGACTACGGAAGGCCCTGGGAAGGGGAAGGACGAAGAAAGCTTGAGCTGGCAGACAGCAGAGGTCTCTGAAGGTTTCAAGGTGGGCAGTGACAGGAGCAAAGTGGAGCTTCTGAGAGATTAATCAGACAGTAAGAGGGAGAAAAGCGGAAGACAGGGCCCCCAGTTGAGAGGCTGCAGAATAGGTGTGAGGGGACGAGTGCCCAAACCAGATGGAAACAGCCACAAGGAGACAACGACTATCATTTAGCCCTATTCTCAAACAAACTTTCCAATCAGACTCCATTCCACCGGAGGAAAGGCCCTTGAAGCTGTGTTGGCAGAGGAATGAGGCACATTGTGCCATTGTGTTATAGCAGGGGTAGGGAAAACCACCAACCTCGGAGTCAGACTGTCCTGGATCCACCCACAGCTCGGCCATTTAGCCCTGAGATTTTATGTAGAATATATAACTTTGTTTCTTGGTTTCTTCTTTTTTTTTTTTTTTTTTGAGTTGGAGTCTCACTCTGTCGCCCAGACTGGAGTGCAGTGGCCGCTCCCGGCCACTGCAGCCTCGACTTGCTGGGCTCCAGCGATCCTTCCACCTCAGTCTTCCGAGTAGCCGGAATTACAGGCGCGCGCTACCACGCCCGGCTGATTGCTTGATTTATTGTAGAGATGAGGTCTTGCTGCCCAGGCAGGTCTCGAACCTGCGGGCTCAGGCAATCCACTCACCTCAGTCTCCCAAAGGCGCGGGATTACAGGCTGAGCCACCGACCCCGGCTGGTTTCTTCATTTTTAGCGGCTATAAAAGTGTTCCCTACTTGAATTTAACAAAATCTCAGTTCAAAGAGAAAGGTAAGGGACAGAGAGATGAAGGCAAAGTTTTCTCGAAAACAGTTCCCTTTTCCCTTCACAAGGCTTCACTAGGAAGAACTTGAAGGAAGAGTAAATCACGGTATGGTTCTGTATATAAATAAAAATAAAGACATTCTAAAATTTCCCAGCAATTTTTCAATATTCTTAAAACTGTCCAACAATTTTATCAAATATTCTTATTTCTCTGATTCTTTCCCTGACATTTCCCTGGCATCAATAACACCACTGATTCACTCCTACTATTCCCTTTAATGCATCTGCTTCCAAAATACATCTCATTCTCAGAGAAACTATCTTATCCCACCTTGGATTTGTTGCTCTATTTCTTCAATATTCCCTAAAATTTGACAATCGTTTCTTTCCATTGTCCATGTGTCTTCCTGTGGTCATTCTATCACTGTTTTACCTAACATTCAATTTATGTTATAACCCACAAGACCTTTAAATATATTCACAAGAAGGCCTATGGCACACATTTTTTTAAATGCTCCACAATGCTTCCGAGTGCCAGATAAATGAATGGATGAATAGATGAAACAATGAATAAATAAAAGACTGGATCCCTCTCTTATCTAAACAAGGTGAAGAGGGTACAAGACTGGGATCTAATCCTGGTTCTATCAACTACTCATCTGTATCATACCAGAGGCTCCATTTAAGCCTGCAGGTTTAATGACTGATATCACTGGGTCCCTACTCCAGGACTCAATAGCCGAGTGGTCTTAACACTTTGTGCCTCCATTTCCCTGTTTGTCAAATGGGGTCAGCAGTACTTTCCTTATAGGCATTAATGTGTTAACGCATATGAATTGCTGAAAACAGTACCTGGCACATAATAATCATGCAATAAGGTTAGGTAATATTATCATATAATTACTATCATTAGGCTGTGAAGAAACATGCATTCTTTCATAGTATTTAAGAGATAATGCCCCAAATCTGGGCAATTTACCTTTTCTCAGCTTTCCAACCTCACTTCCAAAGGCGTTCTGTCCTTTCCAAAGCAAGTGAAACCGAGGTTCTGATTTAATCACAACTCTCTCAAACAAACATTCAGATACATACATGCACCCATTCTTTTTAAATATGCAGCTTGTATCTTTCACTCTTCATTTCTTGCCACACCAAAACCAAACACATACATTCAGCTTTGTAAATAACATAAATACTTTGTTTGACTTAATGTATCTGTTCCATGCAGTGTGGTGATGGTTATTTCTACATAGATTTGTGTGTGCGTAACAATGGCAATGTGTTCTGATTGTACATTCTTAGGGACAAAAATGATCTGCATAAGTCAATCAACCATAGATTCTGGGCACTTGGACTAACTAGCTTGAATATTCAGAGAAGAATTTCAGAAAAATTCAGAAAAAGAGGGCAAGATTAGTGGGAAATGACTTAGCAGAAGGCTTAATGAAAGAGGAGACTTAGGCGCGGCTTTGAAGGACAAATAAAATTTTGGATTCAAGGAGAGGAGATGTGTATTCAAGATGGAAAAAACAGTATATGTAAAGTGCAGAATGAGAATGACCAAGCAAAGATTAGTCAAACTAAAAGAGAGACAATACTGGAGGCCACTATGAAAATATATTGTATATTTCAGACCATAGTACTTTGAGAGTACAGCTCATTTTTTATTCCTCTTTTTTTCCCTAGTATCTATCGCTAAGCCTGGTATATGATCATCAAAAACTGATTATTGAATTGAGCAAGATTACGCTGTAATCTTTTTTTCACTATACTAGACTGAAGAAAACTGAGTGGAATTGGACCTAACTCAACCAGATCATGAAAGCCAAGGGATAAAGGAGTTCTGTAGACTTGTACAAGGTATCTATATCTTAAATAGCACTAGCCAGTAGTCTAGAAATGTGTATTCACGTTGCCTAAATCACCATCGATGGAATAAATTTTCTCATTCTCACATGCATTCTGACTCTTGCTCTCTGTCTCTCACACACTCTGCTCAGAGTTTCAATCCACTGTTTCATAGACGGATAGAGCTGAAAGCATCATTAAGGCACTAAAAACACTGAAGTTAAGATTCTTAACACGTAATACATTTTGATGAAGGATTCTCAGAAGAGGCTCCTGGCTACAGGAGTTCAGACCATGTGACTGGCCGGCTCAGCAGGCCCAGAAAAATTTGAAAGAATTGGCTTTTCTTCCATGAGGCCCCCATTCCATCAGTAAGGCTTAGGAGAATAGGAGAGATAATTAAAATTAATTTGGAAGGAGAAATGGTGATATTAGGCCCTGGTGACAGTGGTACAGTTTGTGTTGTACAGGAAATTTGATGGATTACCTTTGTTCTCAGTGACCAGATGATAAATTACACAAATGTGGTCAAAACTGAAAAGTTTATTTACTGGCTTTTCTGACTCACTGAAATTAATTAAGCCACCTCTGCAAGCAATAAACCACTGGATCTCTCTACCACTTCCAATACTAGGTACATGGCCACAATGACTAAGCTGTGACTAAATGACATGGTGACCAAATCTTGTAAGATACAAATGTAAGTTCACAGGGATAGAGTGAACTGCAGCTTACACTCAGGACCTGGGTACCACAATTCAATGATCTTACAGAAATGCATCTATTCTGATTCCAAAAGGCACATAATTTCAGGTGACAACCAACACCCCTCAATACAATTTTAAATTGTATCAAATCCTTCTAAAGCTACTAGCAGACAAATTGTGAAATGCCAAATGATGAAGTTGGAAATGAAGGCTTTTCCTGGGCCTAAAAGTCTCTAGAAATTGCTTTTGACTGCTGCTGTTGAAGTGACAAGTCAGTAGTAGTAAGTAATTTGACAATTAAACCTGAGGTTCATTCATCTTCCCAGCCTCAGTGTCAAACAGAGGACTGAAACTCAATGAGTAAATAATTAAGTGAATATTATAAAATACATGCCTGTTTTTACTCTACAAAGAAAGAAAGGATAACAAAAAGTATCAAACAAATTTTAAGACTTTATTTTATAAACTCTTCACTATAAGAATATAATTAACAATTCAGTTTTAAATTACCTATCTTTTATGCTTCGTCATTCAAACCTTGCCAAGCGCAGTTATTCTAATCTGCATTAGCCAGAGGAAAGGAAAGTGTCCAGTGATTTGGAAAGGGAGGATGGGAGAGGGCAAGAGTCATGGGAAGCCCATTTGGAAAATGTGACTTTCCCTTCTCCAGTGGAGTAAAAGAAGTTATAACAGCCTCTTTTTTCCTATGGGCCAATTCCATTTTACTTTACTGAAATTTCAGGATCCTCATAGTCTGATCTGGATTTACCAAACCAACCTTTTCTCTCACACATAAACTTTTTTCTTCTTTCTTCTTTTTTTTTTTTTTGGAGCTAATAAAAGTATGTTAAAACCCAACTTAGACATAATCCTAGCAATATAAACTTTGCTGGGATAATTTAGAGCATGTACTTTATTTTTATATATTTTTCCTTAATTATGAATATTTCTGAATTAACAAAAATATGTAAATAGGCTTCCATAAAAATGACTTAGACAAGGCTCTAGCACATCAACTAAGATAATTTCTAACACCTACTTTCTATGCAACCAGGGTGGTCTCTTTTCTGCCCAAATACATACAAGATTTTGCCTTGTGCTCCCTTCTCTTGAGCTAAACAGCCTCTCTTTTTGTCTCTGTCTCTCCAAAGTCTACCTATCTGCTTAACATCCACATAAGGCTGGCCAGCATTCATCTCTGCTTTTCTTGTTATGCCCTAACAAACTACTATACTCCATTTAGCACTTCATCCAATATTGTCTCTCTGTTACTCTTCGGTTTTATCAGTATAAATAGTATCTCGCCAACTATGCCAATTGGTTCATTGAGAGACAGTGTCTTTTGAAGAATACAGGTCAGATACCTTCTAGAGTATCCTTCAGTTTGGGTTTTACTGATGTTTTCTAATGTTTGCTGAGAGTTATAAATTTGGGGAAGGCATATCACAAGGTGAAGTGCTCTTCTCTTCATATCACATCAGAAAATAATATATGATATGAACATACCTTATCTGCTGATTTTAACCTTAATCACTGTTAAAATTATATCTGTCCATTTGTCTGTTGTAAAGTTACTATTTTCTCCTTTCCAGACTCTCTTCTTTTAAAGCAATTTATTAAACAACTCACACTCAAGGGGAGAAGAATTAAGTTTCACTTCCTAGAGGTAAAGAACTTGTGGACATATACTAAAACTACAACCATAATTAATTAATAGATATCAAAGGGAGATGCTTTGAAACTATATGAATATCCACCTACTAATTTCAACACTGATTAGTAGATCTTGCCTAAAACAATTATTACTGCTGAGTTCTAATGGTGATTTGGGATAACATCTTTCATTTATTTTACATTCTGACATTCTTTATCTAACACGAACCTAAACATAGACTAGGTAGTCAGTAAATAGTTGTTAAATGTAACTGAAGTTCAAAAAACATTATGCAAAATAAAATGAGATAACAGAAAGTGGATAAGTTCAAGGCAAATATGCATTTTGGCAGTTGTGCTGTTCTTATGCCATATGTCTTGATTGATAGGATGAGAATAGAAAGAAAAAGAATGAACTGCCTTACCTCTATGAAAACTGAGAAAACTTCCCGGAGAAAAGAGAACAATAATAGTAGTTGTATAGTACCTTAGAGTTTACAAAGTGTACTAAGGTTTATCATTTAGAATTGGCTCTCTGAAAAGTCTTCAGGAGATAGAGATAAAAGATATTTGAAAGTTGTGAAAAGGAATTAGAAAATCAGGGTAGAAATTACATTAGACTAACAAGAAAAGGCAACATAAAAGCAAGAAAGAAACATACAATTAAAAAATAGTGTAGTTCCAATGCAAGGCTTTAAATTGGGTGATAAAGTCAATTTAATGTATAGCATGAAACAAAGACAACTTAGACAACCAAAGAGTACTTGGTTAAGATTATGAAGAAGATGATTAAAAATGAGCATCAAGAATGGGCTTCATGGGAATATGTGCTGAGGGCAAGAGTCGTGGGAAGTCCATTTTTAAAATGTGTCTTTCCCTTCTCCAATGGAGTAAAGAAGTTATAACAGTCTCCTTTTTCCTATAGGGCCAATTCCATTTTACTATACTGAAATTTCAAGATCCTCATAGTCTGATCTGGGATTTACCAAACCAACCTTTGCTCTCACACATGTACTTTTTTCCTCTGTTTTAATTTCATATTTTGGAGCTAATAAAAATACATTAAAACCCAATTTAGACATAACCCTAGCAGTATAAACTTTGCTTGGGATAATTTGTAGCATGTACTTTCACTGAAGGTGAAAAATGAATCGAGTCTTCATGCAAGTCTTCACTCATCTCTCCATTGGTTGCCTCCATTTCCCCAGGGCCTTTCACAGTGCTCGTAACCTAGTATACACACAAGAATATGTGTTGAACATCTACCATGCTTCACATATGAAGAGTAAAAGCAACAACAATCTAGGAAAAGAAGAAATTCCTGTGGAATGACCTGTTCAAGAAGAGTTCTGTACAAATAAGGAACATTCGCAATGGGCCTTCAGAAACTGGGTGGGGTGGGGTAAGCTCTGAACAGAACCAAGAGAAAGACATTCAAAGCAACGACACACTGGCAGAACAAAGGCATGGGGTTGAGCTAATGAAGGTGCTTCTAGTAGACAGTGAATAATCAAGCAGAGCTCTAATAAAAGGTATATCAAAACATCGTAAAAGTAAACTGAGACTGAAATGTGAAAGGTTTTGAAAGCCAAGTTGAGTTTGAATACACTTATACTACAAGGAATCCAAAAATAACCAAGGGTTTTGAGCAAAAGGGCAACATGATGAATACGACATTTTAGAAATATTAAGCTGACTTTGAGGTGCATAATCAACCATGTATATCTTCATTAAGGTGTGGTTATGGTCATAAAAAAGCAGGTATACAAATAAAGCACACTGAATATATAACCAATAGGGGCAGAGTGGGAAAAAATAAATTTAAGAACAGAAGATTAACCCAAGATTTCTTTGTTGAGAGCAAATAAAGCACAACCACACAGAACAGAAAGGAAGTTAGGCAGAGATGAGATTACTGGAGAATAAAGAGCAACCCTATTTTTATTTCCTCCGTCATCACCATGCTGCATGGAATACAGGGTGCCTAAGCACAGCATGGAATAGTTAACTGCATGGACGGAGGAACCAGAGAAGCTCCCAAAGTGATACATAAACCGTGGTTTTACAAAGCAACAGAAAATACTGTTGTATTATTGTGCTCAAAAAGTATTTGGAAAACAGAAGCCACATGGTGTATTAACTGTATTGTTAGTTCAGGGGAAACAACAACAAAATCACATCAGGGTAGCAATATCAATGAATTAACCAGAAACGTGGGGTTTTGCCCAAGCTAGAACTGTCAGTTCATTTTAATGTTAGTACATAACAAAACTAAAGATTGATCTCTTCTCTCATCACCACACACACATACATGAGCTACCTTCAGTTTTCACCTCCATTCCTTAAAGGTAATTCTCCCTACATTCTCACAATCCTCTCAAATGACTCCCTAAATCTACCTATTTCCTTCTGTATAAACCTCAGGCTCACCTAATCTTACCCCTTAATCCCACTTTAAAACATTAACTATATGTTATAAATTTCCTGAAGTTGCCTTTAATAAAAGTAAGGTTCCTTACGTTTCTTCAAGTGTTTTGCAGTTGACTAAATATTTTATAAACTTACCTCTTAGAACCCACAGAGAAGCAATGCACAGTAGGTATGACTACTACCCATCTGCTATGACCAAACAGAAAGCCCTGGGCCACACATCCATAAGTGATCAGGCCAGGCCTGCAGTGCAGACTTTCTAAGTCTAAATTCCATTTTTTCTTCACCATATCATTCAGTTTCACAATGAGTCAGTAGGCATATCTTATTACTCAAAATGTATGTTGTTATTCTGTATTATGTTTAAGTAAATACATTTTTAAATAAGGTGCCTTTATGCCTACAGGCTTATTACGGGTCATTTCTACGAAAGCCTAATTATTTTAAGATGCTCATGATGATAACAGTTATCACTGGACCAAAAGGGACGATTGAAGTATAATGTTTCCAAAATTGCTGAGACTACACCGAAAACCTTTTGCCTTGAATATTGCAACACAACAAGCACCAGCAAGACAGCATGGGTGATTTAAGGATATATGAGCATCAAAGGGCAGAAATAGGACATTCCTATTCTCTTTAACTCTGCAAAGGCCTCAAATACTGATATAGTTCAGAGCATCTTATTACCAGGGAAACATAAATCAAAAGGAGTTCAGCTAGGAGCAATAAAACAGATTAGTGTCTGGAAGGACTGACTTTAAAGAAAGTTTTAAGAGAATTAGATCCAGGTAGTCCAGATAAAAAACAGCTATGAGAAAAGCCTTTTTTGAAGCTAACACCCAAGCCAAAGACAGAAATTATTTTGAAGGTAGATGTCTTAAAAAAAATGCAAACAGGAACAATTGTAAATTATTACAAGTAATTGTAAATATTTATAAAGGGAAAATTTAGGAGAGATTTGCCAGCAAAAACCTATGGTTTTGAACTGTCTCCCACAGGAGTGGTGAAAAGTACATTCCTAGGGATACTTAATACCCGCTTGGACAAAACAAGAAAAGGATTCCATATGGAATGATACTGTTCTGGCTCCTGAAGTGGTAGAAGGACTGAAGATGACCACCTAGATCTTTTCAAATTCTGATTTTTTAAATTGTATGAGGTTTTATGGGACACTGCCTTCTGCCAATTTATTTTCTCCCCGTGATGCCCACTTTCTCCTTTTACCAAAGGAAACAAATTGCAGCCTTCACTTTAAGCAGATCTCACTGTTCCCAAAGTAATATAATCCTATGTACAAGATTGGGAGACACAGACCATTCTTAACCTTAGAAAGGCCCTTTTCCTCCTAGCAATTCCTGGGGCTCTTACAAGTTTTTCCACAAACTAAAGAGGAAGTAGTTCATATGGATTGGAAGAAGAGCTGTCTCATCAGGAACGCCATTAATATTTTCTCTCTTTGTGTCTGATCACAGAGCTGACAGTGACCCTGGGAGCTATAAGGTCCTGGGTCACATTACCACCAGAGCTGTTGTAAAAGATTATCTTTCACATTTCAGCATTTATGCTGAGTGACAGCAAAAATCTACTTACAATACACATTTTTATGGAAACAACTTTTACCTTTGAAAGGATACAACCTTAAACACCTACATGCTTTGGCAAATATTATAGAAGAGTAAGTCCTAGTCATGCTTCAAACTCAAAAATTCTCAGCCTTACCCTCTTTCTCTATTCTGACACTTTAAAAAAATGTTCCTCAGTCACTCTTGAAGTAGATCCCAATACCTCTCCATAAGTCCCATTCAGTGAAGGCCCCAGGAAATACAAGGGTATTTCCTCATTGAGCTTATTTATAAGGACAAAGATGTAACAAAATTCAGAGGGCTCTGAAAACCTGTCCCTGAGCCCTTTAAAGACAAAGCTGTAGCTTACACATGAGAAGGACCAGCAGGGGAGAGATAGCCCTCCAACAGGGGACACAAATACCTCTTCTAACTAGTCTTAGCAGCAACAGTAGCTGAAGATACATCGGTTCCCACTGTGCCACTTTGAAAGAGGCACAAACAGGAAATTCATAGATACTAACACCAAACCTTCTAAACAAAAATTTTAAAATAACATTTTCATGTTTTCTCTAGTATAAATGAGACTATTCAAAGCAAAAAAGATTGACCTCTCACACTGGAATAGGAATTCAAGTTTTCAAAGCCCTCCCAACACTTAACTCATCTGATCCTGGCAGGAAAGAAGGCTGGCATTTATAATCCCATCTTAAAACAGGAAACAGTCCATGAGTTGAGGCTGTCTTGAAGAAGAACCCATGGTGGAGATTTTTAAGCCTTCCTCAACAGGGGACCAATCTAAAAAGAATTATTCAAGAAAACTTTAGAGTGGCTTTCAAAAAGTGGCTTCCTCATCCCAAGAAGGCAAGAAATAAAAACAAAAAGGCACTTTTGCCTAGAATTTTAGGAATGAAACGCGACTCTGACCCTCTAGTAATCTACATACCTGGCTGAATTTGCTCAAGAAACCTGCTGCATCTTCTCCCTCTAGGGCTGGCCCACTAAAAGTTTTGGCTACCGGTTCGCGGTCTCCAAGACTTAGCCGCCCAGCCAAAGGCCGGCGGCCAGGACAAGGACAATCCGGAGAACCACGCCAGGAGTCCCACACTCCGGTATCCCCTTGCCCGAAGCTCCCAGTTTTTCAGGAGAGCTTCAACCAGGTTTTCCTCCAAATCTGTCCCGCACGCGCGCGTGCGTGAACACACACACACACACACACACACACACACACACACACACACACACACACACAGTGGGTGCTTGCTTCCACTCCCCAAGTTTCCCCTCCAACATGCAAGAACGGTAATCAAGTTTCTCACCATCCTCATAGTTTTTGAGATAGTAATCCGGACCCGGACCCCCGCGGCTTTTCGCCAGGTTCTTCAGGTTCTGAAACTGCAGGAAGTCGGTCCTTTTGCCCCCGAAACGCAGAAAGGCAGGCGAAAGTCCCCGGGCCAGGGTCACCAGGCGCTTGGAGCTGCAGAGGGAGAAAAAGAAGGAGGAAAGGAATCC